>NC_046155.1:106644341-106763857 GCF_011064425.1 Rattus rattus
ATTATAAAGGGGCTGAAAAGAAAGAAATTATGTAACCAACACCTTTTACAGTTATCATAAATAATATAAATATCTTGGTGTAACTCTAAAACAGTATGAAGAACTGTAAGAACAAAAGAACTACCAATTCTCAGAAACTGAAGAAGATATCTCTTAGCATGGGAAGATCTTTCATGTTTGTGGATCCGTAGGATTAACATAGTATATGGACATCTGGAGGTATCATCTGCCTGGAGCTTAACTTTTGGTCTGGCTCCTCTGAAGCAGCTTTGGGGAAAGCAAGATTTGTTCTAAAAGAGAATATGGTTTCTTTCTATAATAAAGTATGCTAATCTTGACTTTAAGTTACTCTGAGGTGAAAAGCTGCAAGTCTCTGGATCTCCTGGACACTTGCTGCTAACAGCAGATGAATTAAGTAAAGTTTTATTTCTATTGCTCTCTTCTCTATCAAGCCTCTCTGGCTTGGCTGGTTTAACTCTTTGTAACCAATACAAATGAAATAAAAAAAATTAAAATGCTTTTTTATAAAGGCAAATATACGAACCACGCGTATACATTCATTCATACATAGACATTTTTTATTCACATTTCATTTACCATTACCATTCACATTTTTATTTCATCCCTGCCATTTTTTCTATTCTCCACAAATATTCATACATACCTTTACATACACACGCATATACATACATACATACAAACAGACATGTATATATGAATAGGTGGGTAGGTGGATGGATGGATAGATTGATTGATGAGGCCAAACCCCGTAACCAATTCACCAACACCAACTTTAACCATTTTCTCTGACATATTTATATCTCGTTAGACAAAGTATTCCTTAGAAAATTACCTCAGAGATGAAATGTTAGATAAAGGGGAGTTACAGAAGGATATTAGTACTAAATTCAAAGCAGTGTTTCATTCTTATGGGTTCATTATAAGTTCAAAGCAATAGGTTTTAAATGGCCTTGCTTTGTCATATTGCACACATGTGGCTTTATCCTTAGACCTTCATGATTCTCCTTAAGCATGATTTGTTCCCCAAGTCTGGTTCTCTTTTTAGTGTAACTATGAATGCTCATTGTATTACATATCATGCAGCCTTTAATTACTATTATGAGGAGTGGGCACATTCTATTCATAATTTTAACTTTTATTGCATCTGTCCAAAAAAGCAATTTAAGACCGTATCTTTTTTATTAACTTGAATATTTCTTATATACATTTCGAGTGTTATTCCTTTCCGGTTTCGAGCAAACATCCCCCTCCCCCTCCCCTTCCTTTTGGGTGTTCCCCTCCCCATCCTGCCCCCCTTGTCGCCCTCCGCCCAACAATCTAGTTCACTGGGGGTTCAGTCTTAGCAGGACCCAGGGCTTCCCTTTCCACTGGTGCTCTTACTAGGATATTCATTGGTACCTATGAGGTCAGAGTCCAGGGTCAGTCCATGTATAGTCTTTAGGTAGTCGCTCAGTCCCTGGAAGCTCTGGTTGCTTGGCATTGTTGTACATATGGGGTCTAAAGCCCCTTCAAGCTCTTCCAGTTCTTTCTCTGATTCCTTCAACAGGGGTCCTATTCTCAGTTCAGTGGTTTGCTGCTGGCATTCGCCTCTGTATTTGCTGTATTCTGGCTGTGTCTCTCAGGAGCGATCTACACTTCTGCACTTCTTTGCTTCATCCATCTTGTCTAATTGGGTGGCTGTATATATATGGGCCACATGTGGGAAGGCTCTGAATGGGTGTCCCCTTCAGTCTCTGTTTTAATCTTTGCCTCTCTCTTCCCTGCCAAGGGTAATCTTGTTCCCCTTTTAAAGAAGGAGTGAAGCATTCACATTTTGATCATCCGTCTTGAGTTTCATTTGTTCTAGGCATCTAGGGTAATTCAAGCATTTGGGCTAATAGCCACTTATCAATGAGTGCATACCATGTATGTATTTCTGTGATTGGGTTAGCTCACTCAGGATGATATTTTCCAGTTCCAACCATTTGCCTACGAATTTCATAAAGTCGTTGTTTTTGATAGCTGAGTAATATTCTATTGTGTAGATGTACCACATTTTCTGTATCCATTCCTCTGTTGAAGGGCATCTGGGTTCTTTCCAGCTTCTGGCTATTATAAATAAGGCTGCTATGAACATAGTGGAGCATGTGTCTTTGTTATATGTTGTGACATCTTTTGGGTATATGCCCAAGAGGGATATAGCTGGGTTCTCAGGTAGTGCAATGTCCAATTTTCTGAGGAACCTCCAGACTGATTTCCAGAATGGTTGTGCCAGTCTGCAACCCCACCAACAATGGAGGAGTGTTCCTCTTTCTCCGCATCCTCGCCAGCATTTGCTGTCACCTGAGTTTTTGATCTTAGCCATTCTCACTGGTGTGAGGTGAAATCTCAGGGTTGTTTTGATTTGCATTTCCCTGATGACTAAAGATGTTGAACATTTCTTTAGGTGTTTCTCAGCCATTCGGCATTCCTCAGCTGTGAATTCTTTGTTTAGCTCTGAACCCCATTTTTTAATAGGGTTGTTGTCTCCCTCGGTCTAACTTCTTGAGTTCTTTGTATATTTTGGATATAAGGCCTCTATCTGCTGTAGGATTGGTAAAGATCTTTTCCCAATCTGTTGGTTGCTGTTTTGTCCTAACCACAGTGTCCTTTGCCTTACAGAAGCTTTGCAGTTTTATGAGATCCCATTTGTCGATTCTTGATCTTAGAGCATAAGCCATTGGTGTTTTGTTCAGGAAATTTTTTCCAGTGCCCATGTGTTCCAGATGCTTCTCTAGTTTTTCTTCTATTAGTTTGAGTGTATCTGGTTTGATGTGGAGGTCCTTGATCCACTTGGACTTAAGCTTTGTACAGGGTGATAAGCATGGATCGATCTGCATTCTTCTACATGTTGACCTCCAGTTGAACCAGCACCATTTGCTGAAAATGCTATCTTTTTTCCATTTGATGGATTTGGCTCCTTTGTCAAAAATCAAGTGACCATAGGTGTGTGGGTTCATTTCTGGGTCTTCAATTCTGTTCCATTGGTCTATCTGTCTGTCTCTGTACCAATACCATGCAGTTTTTATCACTATTGCTCTGTAATACTGCTTGAGTTCAGGATAGTGATTCCCCTGAAGTCCTTTTTTATTGTTGAGGATAGTTTTAGCTATCCTGGGTTTTTTTGTTATTCAGATGAATTTGCAAATTGTTCTGTCTAACTCTCTGAAGAATTGGATTGATATTTTAATGGGGATTGCATTGAATCTGTAGATCACTTTTGGTAAAATGGCCATTTTTACTATATTAATCCTGCCAATCCATGAGCATGGAAGATCTTTCCATCTTCTGAGGTCTTCTTCAATTTCTTTCTTCAGAGTCTTGAAGTTCTTATTGTACAGATATTTTACTTGCTTGGTTAAAGTCACAACGAGGTACTTTTTATATTATTTGGGTTAAGACCATGTCTTAAAACTTTCTTCCTAAACTTATTTTAATCAAATCAGAAATTCTATAAAACCATTAATTCATGTAAAGAAAGTATATCTTTATGTTTATGTGCTGGAAATCTGACCTATTGAACTAAAGTCCAAGAATTATTATGTTAATTTAATAATGATAGGAAAAGCATATCAGCTGCAAGAAGAAGTCTCTCTGGGATTTTGCCATCAAGCTCACCTAATGCAGACCATGCAAAAACAGTGGGCCTCCTCCAGAAATGCTACCTGCTACTCTTAGCCTATCCTAGATGACTTATGACAACCATCCCTGATCTCAAGATGTACTACAGAACAATAGAAATGAAACTTGCATGGTATTGGTGTAAAAACAGACAAGTGAATCCATGAAATGGAATAGAAAACCCAGAAATAAAGTCACACCTATAGGCACTTGATAAAGAATTCAAAACAGTACAACGGAAAAATGAAATAATAGTCAACAAAAGTTGCTGGTCTAATTGAATGGCTGCATGTAGAAGAGTGAACAAATTATCCATATTTGTCACCCTGCAAAATTCAAGTTGAAGTTTATCAATCACTTCAACATAAAACTGCATGCATTATATCTAATAGAATAGAAAGAGGGGGATAGCCTTGAAATCATCAGTACAGGAAACAACTTCATGAAGAGAACACCAAAGTTTCAGGTTTTAAATCAAGAGTTGATAAATGGGATTTATGAAACTGAAAAGTTTCTATAAGGCAAAGAACACTGTCAATATGACAAAAGAGTAGCCTACAGATTTTGAAAGGATCTTCACCTAGCCTACATATGTTGAAAGGATCTTCACCAAGTCAACATTCGGTAGATGG
Organism: Rattus rattus; assembly: GCF_011064425.1. NCBI lineage: Eukaryota > Metazoa > Chordata > Mammalia > Rodentia > Muridae > Rattus > Rattus rattus. The sequence goes on from NC_046155.1 coordinate 106,648,634, forward strand.
CTAATATCCAAAATATATAGGAAGAGAATCAGGTAAACACCAATGAACTAAATGATGCAATTAATATCCAAATAACTCAAGAAATTAGACTCCAGATAATCAAATAACCCTATTTTAAAAAATGGGATACAGAGCTAAACAGAGAATTATCAGCTGAGGAATATTGAATGGCCACAAAGCACCTAAAGAAATGTTCAACATTCCTAGTCATCAGGGAAATGCAAATCAAAACAACCTTGAGCATGCTCTACTATGTTGGTAGCAGCCATATTTATAGAATAACCAGAATCTAGAAAGAACCCAGATGTCCTTCAACAGAGGTATGGATACAGAAAATGTGGCACGTTTACACAAGTACAATTCAGCTATTTAAAAAATAGTGACTTCATGAAATTCTTTAGGCAAATGGATGGAACTAAAAACTCTCACCCTGAGTAAGGTAACCCAATCACAAAAGAATGCACATGATATGCACTCACTGATAAGTGGATATTAGTCCAAAGCTCAGAATACCCAAAACACAATTCATAGAACACATGAAGCTCAAGAAGAAGAAAGACCAAAGTTTGGATGCTTCAGTACTTCTTAGAAGGGGAAACAAAATATTAATAGGAGGAAATACGGAATCAAAATATGGAGCAGAAACTGAAGGAAAGGCCATCCAGAGACTGCCACACATGGGGATCCATCCCACATGCAGTCACCAAACCCAGAAACTATTGGGGATGCTTTTGGCTACATGCTGACAGGAGCTTGATATAACTGTCTCCTGAGACGCTCTGCCAGAGCTTGACAAATACTGAGTCTGATGCTTGCAGCCAACCACTGGACTGAGAACAGGGTCCTTAATGGAGGAGTTAGAGAAAGGACTGTAGTAGCTGAGCGAGTCGCCACCCCATAGGAAGAACAACAATATCAACCAACCAGACAGTCCAGAGCTTCCAGGAACTAAACAACCAGCCAAAGAGTACACACAGAGGGACCCATGGCTCTAGCTGCATATGTAGCAGAGGATGGCCTTGTCAGGCATCAATGGGAGGAGAGGACCTTGGTTCTGTGAAGTCTCAATGCCAAGTGTAGGGGAATGCCAGGGCAGGGAGGCAGGAGGGAGTGGGTGAGGGGGAACCCCCATGGAGGCAGAGGTAGGGAGATGGAATGGGGGTTTCCAGAGGCAAACCAGGAAGGGGGATAATATTTGAAATATAGATAAAGAAAATATCCAATAAAAAAGTATTCTCAACACAGGAACCTTGAATGGCCAAAAGCACTTAAAGAAATAGTGATAAAAACTGCATGGTATTGGTACAGAGACAGACAGATAGACCAATGGAACAGAATTGAAGACCCAGAAATGAACCCACACACCTATGGTCACTTGATTTTTGACAAAGGAGCCAAATCCATCCAATGGAAAAAAGATAGCATTTTCAGCAAATGGTGCTGGTTCAACTGGAGGTCAACATGTAGAAGAATGCAGATCGATCCATGCTTATCACCCTGTACAAAGCTTAAGTCCAAGTGGATCAAGGACCTCCACATCAAACCAGACACACTCAAACTAATAGAAGAAAAACTAGGGAAGCATCTGGAACACATGGGCACTGGAAAAAATTTCCTGAACAAAACACCAATGGCTTATGCTCTAAGATCAAGAATCGACAAATGGGATCTCATAAAACTGCAAAGCTTCTGTAAGGCAAAGGACACTGTGGTTAGGACAAAACAGCAACCAACAGATTGGGAAAAGATCTTTACCAATCCTACAACAGATAGAGGCCTTATATCCAAAATATACAAAGAACTCAAGAAGTTAGACCGCAGGGAGACAAATAACCCTATTAAAAAAATGGGGTTCAGAGCTAAACAAAGAATTCACAGCTGAGGAATGCCGAATGGCTGAGAAACACCCTAAAAAGAAATGTTCAACATCTTTAGTCATCAGGAAATGTAAATCAAAACAACCCTGAGATTTCACCTCACACCAGTGAGAATGGCTAAGATCAAAACTCAGGTGACAGCAAATGCTGGCGAGGATGTGGAGAAAGAGGAACACTCCTCCATGGTTGGTGGGATTGCAGACTGGTACAACCATTCTGGAAATCAGTCTGGAGGTTCCTCAGAAAATTGGACATTAAACTGCCTGAGGATCCAGCTATACCTCTCTTGGGCATATACCCAAAAGATGCCCCAACATATAAAAAAGACACGTGCTCCACTATGTTCATCGCAGCCTTATTTATAATAGCCAGAAGCTGGAAAGAACCCAGATGCCCTTCAACAGAGGAATGGATACAGAAAATGTGGTACATCTACACAATGGAATATTACTCAGCTATCAAAAACAATGACTTTATGAAATTCATAGGCAAATGGTTGGAACTGGAAAATATCATCCTGAGTGAGGTAACCCAATCACAGAAAAACACACATGGTATGCACTCATTGATAAGTGGCTATTAGCCCAAATGCCTGAATTACCCTAGATGCCTAGAACAAATGAAACTCAAGACGGATGATCAAAAATGTGAATGCTTCACTCCTTCTTTAAAAGGGGAAGAATACCCTTGGCAGGGAAGAGAGGCAAAGATTAAAACAGAGACTGAAGGAACACCCATTCAGAGCCTTCCCCACATGTGGCCCATATATATACAGCCACCCAATTAGACAAGATGGATGAAGCAAAGAAGTGCAGAAGTGTAGATCGCTCCTGAGAGACACAGCCAGAATACAGCAAATACAGAGGCGAATGTCAGCAGCAAACCACTGAACTGAGAATAGGACCCCCGTTGAAGGAATCAGAGAAAGAACTGGAAGAGCTTGAAGGGCTTGAGACCCTATACATGTACAACAATGCCAAGCAACCAGAGCTTCCAGGGACTAAGCCACTACCTAAAGACTATACATGGACTGACCCTGGACTCTGACCTCATAGGTAGCAATGAATATCCTAGTAAGAGCACCAGTGGAAGGAAGCCCTGGGTCCCTAAGACTGAACCCCAGTGAACTAGACTGTTGGGGGAGGGCGGCAATGGGGGGGCAGGGTGGGAAGGGGAACACCATAAGGAAGGGGAGGGGGAGGGGATGTTTGCCCGGAAACCGGAAAGGGAATAACACTCAAATGTATATAAGAAATATTCAAGTTAATAAAAAAAGAAAGAAACATTCAACTTCCTTTATAATCAGAAAAGATCAAAACTTACTATGATCAAAAACTCAATTGACCACACAGGCTGACAAGAATGTGGTCCAAATGGAACACTCCATCATTGCTCACATGAGTGCTACCTTCTACAAGCATTTTGGAAATCAATTTGATGGTTTCTCAGAAAAGAGGAAATAATTATACCTCTAGACCTACCTATCTATCCCACTCCTTGTCATAAACCCAAAAGATTTCCAACTATACTATAAGGACAATGTTCAACTACGTTCATGGCAGCTTTACTTGTAATATCTACAAACTGGAGGCCATCTAGATATCTCTCACTGAAGAATGGAAATAAAATAGGATACATTTACACAGTGAAATACTATTTAGCTAAGAAAAACAAAGAATTAATGAAATTTCAGGGAAATGGATGGAATATGAGACTATCAACCTTGAATGAGGTTATGCAGACCCATAAAGACACATACTGTAGGTATTCATTAGTATAAGTGAACATTAGCCATAATGTGCAGGGTAACCACGCTACAGTTCATAGATTTAAAGAAACTTAATGATAATAAGGTCCTAATGGAGGATGCATGAATCTCACTCAGATGGGAAAACTAAATACTCACCAGAGATGGATGGAAGGAGGGAACTGGGTAAGAGAGGGGGTTAGAAAGGAAATGGCATGGTGATCAAGTGGGAAGTGAATGGGAGAAGTATGTGAGTGATTATGAAAAATGGGGAAGAGCATCTCTGGGACTAGTAGAGGCCTGAGACAAGAGAGAATATGAGGATCTACAGGGCTGGGTGACACTGCTTAATATTCCTTCCTAAGAGGGATATAGAAACTTAAGTTGCCATCTCTTTTTGGAGATAGGACTTCCAACAGAGGGTAGGGGACAGCAACCCAGCCATAAAACCTTCGACTCAAAAATGTACCTTGCCTACGAATGTGCATGCATAAAGATAGAGCAGAGACTAAGGAAACAGCCAACCAATTACTGCCCCAACTTGAGACCCAACCCATGGGAGAGAGCCAACCCTGGAGCCTATTAATGATACTGTTACATGTTTCCATATAGGAATATAGCATAACTGTCTCCTGAGAGGCTTCATCTAACAGTAGCTAGGGGTAGATCCAGAAGCCCATTGTCAAATATAAGGCAGAAAATGAGGTGTATTGTGGAAGAGTTGGGAATAAAATTAAACAAGCTAGAGAGGTCAAGGACACTAAGGAGACAAAGTCAACAAATCTGAGCCCATAGGGTCTCACAGAGACTGGAGTGACAACCAGAGAACATGCATTGGCTGAACCTAGGTCCCCTACATATTTGTAGCAAATGTATAGTTTGATCTTTCTATGGGACCCCTAACAAATGGAGCAGGATATGTCTCAATTTCTGTTTCCCACCATTGGTCCCCTTCCCCTACTTTGACTCTCTGGTTGGATCTCTGTGCCTAGTCTGGTAGAACTAGATGTCTGAAATTGTGATGGTGCCCCAGGAGGACTTTCTTCTCTGACAAGAAGGGGACAAAGCAGTGGGAGAAGAGATTTGTAGGAGTATGACTGATAGAGGAGGTTGGGGGCTGTCATCAGGATATAAAGTGAATAAAAATGTAAATTATTTAAAAAATAAAAGAAAAATTTCAAAAATATTAATCCCCTGAAAAAATACAATGAGAAAAAGAATTTCCAAACTGTCACTGAGTTTATTTTGTTTTGGTCATCTACAGCTGGACATAGGGTCTTCCCATGAAATACTTTGTATGGCTTCCTGAGTGAGATAACCCAAACCCAAAAGGACATGTATGATATATACTCACTGATAAGTAGATATTATCTATAAAATAAAGGATTACCATGACACACCACATAGACACAAAGAAGAGAAGCAAGAAGAAAGGCCCAAGCAAAAATGTGTTACTCTCACTTAGAAGAGGAAAATCAATTTTGATAGGATATATCTGTCTCCAGTACAGATTGGCAAACACCTAAAAAAATTATGGCATAATTGCAGATATTTTGAAAGAATGAAAAAATCTAAGACATAAAAAACTAGAACACTATAGAAAAAAGTGATTCAAAAATAAGAAAAATATAGAAGAAGCATAGAATAGTTAAGTAAATGCACCAGTGTCAAGAACAAATTACTGAAAGGATATATTATTGTTAAATAAGATCATCAAATTGTATTAAATATATATCACAGCACTAATGTCCAATTAAACTATGGTCACTAAAAAAGACAGAAGCTAAAGTGAATGTGTTAGAAACATGACATATAAAAAAACTGAACCAGATAGAACCCATGGCCAGTTATGTGATATCCAATGAATATAGATAAAGAACTAATGACTAAAATATAAGGGAACTTGTGCAGATAGAGGAGTTCATTCCTAACTCTAAAATGGTGTAATTATAACGAAACTTATATCACTCAATTAGGTACAGCATAAAGTAGAAGAGGTAGAGATGAATTATGTAGAAGGAAAGAGGGACATTATTGTGTTTTGCATTACCTCTGTAGACCTTCTTTATACCCATTAGAAAGTCATGACATTGTATAGTGCTGTCTCTGTAAAAAAAAAAAAAAAAAACAAAAACAAAAACAAAAACAGGATACAGCACTCTAAATAGCAGATAATTCCCAATATTTCCCACATATATGAAGTATTAGAAGTATAGGTAGAATGCATGAGCAGATTCAATGTTGGGTAGGAAATCTTTTCTTATTCATGGATAACACATAGATTTTTTTTTTCAATATATTCACAAAAACTGAGAGGAACTGTAGAAAATTCCAAAAAGGAGAGAATGGTATAAATAAGAAATCCATATTAAAATTGAGAATCCATAAATTCTTTTACAGACTTCACATCATAATAAACTACATAGTACCTAGATACTCTCTATGGCAAACACAACAACTTTATGACAAATGAGCAGGAGAAACATCGCTGTCATCATATTAATGGGTAAACACATCAAGGAAGTCTTTGTTTATCCCACATTGAGTTTTAAAGATTACCACAATAAGAACCCGTATCTCTCATGATTAGTCTGCTCTGTTTTCAGGGTGACACCTAAGGCCATCTACTTGGTTTTCTCTCTTTACTTTGCCATGGAAGAAATCAATAGTAACCTTGATATTTTACCCAACATTTCTCTGCTAGTTAATATTGAATGTAATCTAATGAGTGATGATGAGAAAACTGGTTTGTCTGTGAAAAGAAAGGAACTTATTCCTAATTATACCTGTATAAACCAGAGAAGATACTTAATTGTTCATGGTCACCATCTATGAAACTTGGACGATACCTGTATATCTCTAGAACTCCAGAGGTAAGTCAGAGTTACTTTTCAGGAAATACTATCTCACTTTAGTCTGACTTTCTGAGAACCAAGGCAGGTTAAAAGGCAGAGAATGCATTTATGTCTATTCTGATCAATCAAGCATAAATACTTAGATACTCTATATGGCAAATGCAACAATTTTATGACAAATGGGCAGGAGAGATATCAGTAATGTGAGATGTCTTACCAGAAGGGTTAGTTTATCTGTATCTGTTTAGAGAAGTCAAACAGTTGTATGTGGCTTTAGTCGTGAGATGAAGAATAAGCACTTTCTAACATCCTTGCATTTGCTCTAGCACACTTAGATCTCAGAGTGAACCCTATGCATTACACCTTTTTCATGCTGCAACTTATGGTCTATGTTTTTCAGCTTTACTGCAGTCATTTTAACCTTCTTCTGAATGACCGTGAACAATTTCCTCATCTCTACCAGATAGCTCCCAAGGACACGTCTCTACCCCTAGCCATGGTGTCTCTAGTGGTCCATTTCAGATGGAACTGGGTGGGAGTGATAATTACAGATGATGACCATGGAATTCAATTTCTTTCTGAATTGAGAGGAGAAATGAAAAGAAGCACAGTCTGTTTGGCATTCGTGACTATTATCCCTATTGATGAGATTTTATACTTTGACATGATTGGTAAATATTATAACCAAATCATAATGTCATCAGCAAAAGTTGTGATTGTTTATGGAGACAAAGATTCTGCTATACAATTTACTTACATACTGTGGAAATCTAAAGACATTCAGAGACTCTGGGTCAGTGTGTCACAATTTGATATGATCACAGCTATAGGAGATTTCTTGCTTAACTCTTCCCCTGGAATGCTCATTTTTCATCAGCAATCTGAGATGTCTGGTTTTAAACAATTTATCCAGACATTGCACCCTTCAAACTACAATAATGAAATGTCTTTTTCTAAACTATGGTGGACTTACTCTAAGTGTTATTTGCCACCATCTAATTGTACAAAACTGAAGAGCTGTGTGTTTCCTGTAGTCAGCAAAATGTTGGGTCCTAATTATGCATCCAGTCTTTTAACCTATGTCTTATTATTGCAGAATTGTGTCCATTGATGTTGAGAGATGTTAAGGATTGTTAACAGTGATTATTGCTTCCTGTTATTTTTGTTGCTAGAGGTGGAATTGAGTTTGTGTGGTTCTCTTCTTTGTGGTTTGTTTTGAGAAGATTAATTCATTGTTTTTCTTGGGTGTAGTTTCCCCTTGTTGTTTTGAGTTTTCCTTCTGCTATCCTCTGTAGGACTGGTTTAGTGGAAAGATATTGTTTAAATTTGGGTTTGTCATAGAATATCTTGGTTTCTCCATCTATGGTAATTGAAAGTTTTGCTGGATATAATAACATGGGCTGTCATTTCTGTTCTCATAGGGTCTGCGTGACATCTTCCCAAGATCTTCTGGCTTTTAGACTCTCTGTTGAGAAATCTGGTATAATTCTGATAGGTCTGCCTTTATATGTTACTTGACCTTTTACCCTTAGAGCTTTTAATAGTCTTTCTTTGTTCTGTGTATTTGGTGTTTTGTTTATTATGTGAAGGTAGGATTTTTTTTCTGGTTTGGTCTATTCCACATTCTGTAGGCTTCCTGTACATTTATGGCTATTGCTTTCTTTTGGTTAGGGAAGTTTTCTTCTATGATTTTATCGTAGGTGTTTACCAGCCCTTTGAATTAGGAATCTTCCTTTTCTTCTATACTTATTATTCTTAGGTTTGGTCTTTTCATTGTGTCCTTGATTTCCTGGATAGTTTGGGTTAGGAGCTTTTTGCCCTTTGAATTTTCTTTGACTTGTTTCAATGTCTTCTATGGTAACTTCTATGCCTGAGATTCTCTCTTCTCTCTCTTGTATTCTGTTGGTAATGCTCGTATCTGTGACTCCTGATCTCTTTCCTAGGTTTTCCATCTCCATTGTTGTCTCCCTTTATGATTTCTTTATCGTTTCTATTTTCATTTTTAGATCCTGGATGGTTTTGTTCATTCCTTTGCCTGTTTTATTGTGTTGTCCTGTATTTCTTTAAGGGAGTTATTTATGTCCTTCTTAAAGTCATCTATCATCATCATGAGTTATGGTTTTTAGATCAGAATCTTGCTTTTCCAGTGTCTTGGGTTATCAAGGACTTGCTGTGGTGGAAGAACTTGGTTTTGATGTTGCCAAGTAGCATCCGTTTCAGTCGCTTATGTTCTTGTACATGCCTCTCACCATCTGGTTATCTCCAGTGTTACCTGACATTGATGTCTCTGACAGGAGCTGGTCCCTCTGGTAAGCCTGATTATGTTGGGCCTCCTTAGAACGGGCTATTTCTGTGTAGGAAGGTGTTGGTGTAGCCTGATCTGTGAGCCTGGCTGTGTCATAACTCCTGTGGTTTAAGCTGTCTCTGGGTGTGGACATAATGGTGAAAGCAGCTGGAGCACAGAATCTGAACTTAGATACAGTTATGAACTGGAAGGAAGAGGTATCTCTGGAAATACAGGAGGTCCTGTGTCTTCTGTGCCCCAGGTAGAAGTGGGGGTTTCCTAGTTGTCTGGTATTATGGCAGGAGTATGGGACTCAACTGTGAACCTGGGGTGTCAGAATTCCTGGGCTGTCTCTGAGTATGGGTGGGGTAAGGGGGGCTGAAGCACAGGGATTGGACACACTTTAAGGACTGCCTCTACTAGAGGTCGTCGGTCTATTTAAATTGTTTATCTGATCACAGTTTAACTTTGGTAAATGTTATATATTGAAAAATTATCATTTTTTTAAATTTTTCAATTTTGTGGAGATTGTGGTTTTTAAAATATGTACTATGAATATCTGTATTTCCTCAGTGTCTGATGTTTCCTCCTTTCATTTCCGATTGACCTAATTTGTATCTTTTTTCTATGTCCTTTATTTGGTTTATACAAATGTTGATATATCTTGTTTAATTTCTCAACCAACTGTTTCATGTCCTAAGTTCTTTCTGTTATTCCCTTTTTTATTTTATTAATTGGAGCACTCATTTTGTTAGTTTATTGTCATCCACTTTTCCTGGGTGTGAGTACTCCTTGTTGTAGACTCATTGGCTATGATGTCAAGTTGCTACTATGAGATCTCTCCAATTTATTATATAAATTCTTAGTGCTGTGAATGTTCCTTTCAACAGATCTTTCACAGAGTTCCATGAATTTAGGTTTCTTGTATAAACATTCACTGAATTCTAGAAAGTTTTTGTTTCTTTTGTCTTGAACTATATTTCAATAAACTGAAAGTTCTTCACTTTTCCTGAGATTGAAAGATTTCTTTTCTGTTGCTGCTGTTTGGCTTAATCAATTGTGGTCTGATAGGATGCAGTGAATTATTTCAATTTTCTTGTATCTTTTAAGACTTGTTTTGTGTATGAGTAGGTCAGTTTTGAAGAAAATTCTGTGAGGTGCTGAAAACAAACAATATACTTTTATGTTTGGCTAGGATGTTCTATAAATATTTGTCAAATTGATTTTATTTATAACATCAATTAGCTCCAGTATTTCTCTTTTTTTGGATATATTTCTTTATTTACATTTCAAATGTTAATCCCTTTCCCGATTTCCTGTCCATAAGCTCCCTATCTTATTTCCCCTCCCCCATAAGGGTGTTCTCCCCACCCACCTCCCCTTACCACCCTCCCTGACATTCTCCTGCACTAGGGGTCCAATGTTAGCAGGACCAAGGGTTTCCCCTTCCACTGGTGCCCCAATAAGGCTATTCTCTGCTACATAGGCAGTTGGAGCCCAAGGTCAGTCCATATACAGTTTTTGGATAGTGGTTAAGTCCTTAGAAGCTCTGTTTGTTTGACACTGTTGTTCTTGTGGGTCTGCAAGCCTCTTCAGCAGTTACAGTCCTTCCTCTAATACCCCAAAGAGGATCCTGTTCTCAGTTCAGTGGTTTGCTGCTAGGATTCACCTTTGTACTTGACATGCTCTGGTGGTGTCTCTAAGGAGAGATCTATATCTGGTCCCTTTCAGCGTGCATTTCTCACCTTCATCAATCTTATCTAGTTTTGGTGGCTGTATATATATTGGCCCCATGTGGGACAAGCTCTAATGGCTCTTCCTTCAGTCTCAGCTCTAAATTTTGCCTCCAAATCACCTCTTCTAGATATTATTATTCTCCTTTTAAGAAGGAGTGGAAGCATCCGCATTTTTGATCATCCTTCTGCTTGAGCTTCCTGTGGTCTGTGGATTGCATCTTGGGTAATTTGAGCTTTGGGGCTAATAACCACTTATCAATGAGTGCATACCATGTCTGTTTTTCTGTGATTGGGTTACCTCACTCAGGAGGATATTTTCTAGTTCATTCCATTTGCCTATGAATTTCATGAAGTCATTGTTTTTTATTGCAAAGTAGTACTCCATTGTGCAAATGTACATTTTTTGAATTTTTGAAGGGCATTTGGGTTCTTCCCAGCTTCTGGCTATTATAAATGAGACTGCTATGAACAGTGGAGCATGTGTCATTGTTGTATGTTGGAGCATCCTTTGGGTATATGCCGAAGAGACATATAGCTGGGTCCTCAGGTAGTGGAATGTCCAATTTTCTGAGGAACCTCCAGACTGATTTCCAGAGCGGTTGTACCAGTTTGCAATCCCACCAACAATAGAGGAGTGTTCCTCTTTCTCCACAGCCTTGCCAGCATTTGCTGTCACATGAGGTTTTATCTTAGCCATTCTGACTGGTATGAGGTAGAATCTCAGGGTTGCTTTGATTTGCATTCCCCTGATGACTAAGGATTTTGAACATTTTTTTGGGTGTTTCTTGGCCATTCGATATTCCTCAGCAGAAAATTTTTTGTTTAGCTCTGTACCCCATTTTTAATAGGGTTACTTGGCTGTCTGGAGTATAACATCTTGAGTTCTTTGTATATTTTGGATATTAGACCTCAACATGATGTAGGATTGGTAAAGATCTTTTCCCAATCTTTTGGGAGTTTTATGTTTTCATATTTTGTTTGCAGTTTTATGAGGTCCCATTTGTTGATTTTTGATGTTAGAGCATAAGTCATTGGTGTTTTGTTAAGGAAATTTTCCCCAGTGCCCATGTGTTCGAGACTCTTCTCCACTTTTTTTTTCTATTAGGATAACTGTATCTGATTTGATGTGGATATCCTTCATCCACTTGGACTTAAGCTTTGTACAGGGTGATAAGAATAGATCGATTTGCATTCTTATACATGCTGACCTCCAGTTGAACCAGCACCATTCGTTGAAAATGCTATCTTTTTTCCATTGGATGGCTTTAGCTCCTTTGTCAAAGATCAGTTGACCATAGTTGTGTGGGTTTTTTTGGGTCTTCAATTCTATTCCTCTGACCTACCGCATGTCTCTTTTCCAATAACATACAGTTTTTATGGCTATTGCTCTTAAAACCTGCTTGAAGTCAGGTATGGTGATTCCTCCAGAAGTTCTTTTATTGTTGAGTATAGTTTTGGCTATCCTGGGTTTTTTCTTATTCCAAATGAATTTGCAAATTGCTCTTTCTATCTCTATAAAGAATTGAGTAGGAATTTTGATGGGGATTGCATTGAATCTATAGATTGCTTTTGGTACAATGGCCATTTTTACTATATTATTCCTGCCAATCCATGGGCATGGGAGATCTTTCCATCTTCTAATATTTTCCTCAATTTCTTTCTTTAGAGACTTGAAGTTCTTCCGATACAGATCTTTTACTTGCTTGGTTAAAGTCACAACAAGATGTTTTCTATTATTTGGGACTATTGTAAAGGGTGTCATTTCCCTAATTTCTTTCTCAGCCTGTTTATCCTTTGATTAAAGGAAGACTACTGATTTGTTTGAGTTAATTTTATACCCAGACACTTTGCTGAAGTTGTTTATCATTTAGTAGGTCTCTGGTGGAATTTTTGGGGTCACTTAAGTATACTATCATATCATCTGCAAATAGTGATATTTTGACTTCTTCCTTTCTAATTTGTATCCCTTTGAACTCTTTATGTTGTTTAATTGCTCAGCCTAGGACTTTGAGTACTTTATTGAATAAGTAGGGAGAGATTGGGCAGTCTTGTCTAGTACCTGATTTTAGTGGGATTGCTTTCAAGTTTCTCTCCATTTATTTTGATTTTAGCTACTGCTTTGCTGTATATTGCTTTTACTATGTTTAGGTATGGGTCTAGAATTCCTGATCTTTCCAGGACTTTTATCATGAAGGATTGTTGAATTTTGGCAAATGCTTTCTCAGCATCTAATGAAATGATCATGTGGTTTTTATCTTTGCTTTTGCTTATATAGTGGATTATGTTGATGGCTTTCCATATATTGAACCATCCCTGCATCCCTGGGATGAAGCCTTCTTGATCATGATGGATGATCATTTTGATGTGTTCGTGGATTTGATTTGCAAGAATTTTATTGAGTATTATTGCATTGATATTCATAAAGGAAATTGGTCTGAAGTTCTCTTTCTTTGTTGGGTCTTTGTGTGTGGTTTAGGCATAAGAGTAACTGTAGCTTCATAGAAGGAATGTGGTAGTCCTCCATCTGTTTCTATTTTGTGGAATAGTTTGGACAGTGTTGGTGTGATGTCTTCTATGAAGATCTGGTAGGATTCTGCACTAAACCCATCGAGTCCTGGACTCTTTTTGGTTGGGAGACATTTAATAACTGCTTCTATTTCTTTCTAAGTTATGGAGCTATTTAGATGGTTCATTTGTTCCTGATTTAACTTTGTTACTTGGTATCTGTCTAGAAAATTGTCCATTTCCTCCAGATTTTCAAGTATTGTTAAATACAGGCTTTTGTAGTAAGATCTGATGATTTTTTAATCTCCTCAGATTCTGTTGTTAGATCTCCCTTTTCATTCTTGATTTTGTTAATACGCTGTCTGTGACCTCTGGTTAGTCTGGCTAAGAGTATATCTATCTCTTTGATTTTCTCAAAGAACCAGCTCCAGGTTTTGTTGTTCCTTTGTATAGTCCTTTTTGTTTCTCCTCAGTTGATTTCAGCCCTGAGTTTGATTATTTCCTGCCTTCTACTCCTCTTGGGTGTATTTGTTTCTTTTTGTTCTAGAGCTTTTAGGTGAGCTGTCAAGCTGCTGAAATATGCTCTCTCCTGTTTCTTTTTGCAGGCACTCAGAGCTATGAGTTTTCCTCTTAGCACAGTTTTCATTGTGTTCCATAAGTTTAGGTATGTTGTATCTTCATCTTCATTAAATTATAAGAAGTCTTTAATTTCTTTCTTTATTTCTTCCTTGACCAAATTGTCATTGAATAGAGTGTTGTTCAACTTCCATATATATGTGGGCTTTCTGTCATTATTGTTGTTATTGAAGACCAGCCTTTTCGTGGTGATCTGATAGGATGCATGGGATTATTTTCTATCTTCCTGTATCTGTTGAGTCCTGTTTTGTGACTGAACAATTTTGGAGAAGGTACCATGAGGTGGTGAGAAGAAGGTATATCATTTTGGTTTTGGATGGAATGTTCTATAAATACCTGTTAAATCCGTTTGGTTCATAACTTCTGTTAGTTTCTCTATGTCTCTGTTTAATTTCTGTTTCCATGATCTATCCATTGATGAGAGTGGGGTGTTGAAATCTCCTACTGCTATTGTGTAAGGTGTAATGTGTAATTTGAGCTTTAGAAAGGTTTCTTTTATGTATGTACGGGCCCTTGAATTTGGAGCACAGATATTTAGGATTGCGAGTTCATCTTGGTAGATATTTCCTTTGATGAATATGAAGTGTCCTTCCTTATCTTTTTTGATGACTTTTGGTTGATAGTCAATTTTGTTTGGTATTAGAATGGCAACTCCAGCTTGTTTCTTTGGACTATTTGCTTGCATAGTTGTTTTCTAGCCTTTTACTCTGAGGTTGTGTCTGTCTTTGTCTCTGAGGTGTGTTTCATGTAGGCAGCAAAATTCTGGGTCCTCTTTACATATCCAGTCTGTTAGTCTATGTCTTTTTATTGGGTAATTGAGTCCACTGATGTTGAGAGATATTAAGGAATAGTGATTATTGTTTCCTGTTATTTTCATTGTTAGATGTAGAATTATGTTTGCGTGTCTCTCTTCTTTGGTTTTCATTGCAGGGAGATTATATTCTTGCCTTTTGTATGGTTTAATTTCTCTACTTGTGTTGGAGTTTTCCATCTATTATCCTTTGTATGGCTGGATTTGTAGAAAGATATTGTGTAAATTTGGTTTTTTCCTGGATTATCTTAGTTTCTTCATTTATGTTAATTGAGAGTTTTGCTGAATATAGTAGCCTGGGCTGGCATTTGTATTCTCTTAGGGTCTGTATGACATCTGTCCAGGATCTTCTGGCTTTCATAGTCTCTCATGAGAAGTCTGATATGACTCTTATAGGTCTGCCTGTGTATGTCATTTGATCTTTTTTCCTTACTGCTTTAATATTCTTTCTTTTTTTGTGCATTTGGTGTTTTGACTATTATGTAACAGGAGGAATTTCTCTTCTTGTCCAAACTATTTGGAAACTGTAGGCTTCTTGTACATTTATGGGCATCTCTTTCTTTAGGTTAGGGAACTTTTCCTCTATAATTTTGTTCAATATATTTACTGACCCTTTGGCAGTCTTCACTCTCTTATATACCTATTATCCTCAGGTTTGTTCTTCTCATTGTGTTTTTGGATTTCCTGTATGTTTTGGGCTAGGGGCTTTTGCTTTTTGCACTTTCATTGATAGGTGTGTCAATGTTTTCTATGGTATCCTGCCCCTGAGAATCTCTCTTCTATCTCTTGTATTCTGTTGATGATGCTTGCATCTATGACTCCTGATCTCTTCCTTAGGTTTTCTATCTCCAGGGTTGTCTCTTTTTGTGCTTTCTTTATTGTTTCTATTTCCATTTTTAAATCCTGGATGGTTTTGTTCAGTTTCTTCATCTGTTTGCTTGTGTTTTCCTGTAATTCTTTCAGGGATTTTTGTGTTTCCTCTTTATGGGCTTCTACTTGTTTACTTGTATTGTCCTGCATTTCTTTAAGGGCAGTATTTACATCCTTCTTAAAGTCCTCCATCATTATTGTAAAATGTGGTTTTAAATCCAAATCTTCATTTTCTTTTGTATTTGAATATCCAGTATTTTCTTTGGTGGGAGAACTGGGCTCTGAGGATGCCAAGTAGTCTTGGTTCCTGTGCTTGCCTCTTGCCATCCAGTTGTCTCTGGTGTTAGCTTGTCTTGCTGTTTCTGACAGTGGCTTGACCCTCTTGTAGAATTGTTTTCCTGTTTTCTTTCAGCCATTTCTGGGAACAGGTGCTCTGCTTTCAGGTATGTAGGTGCTCCTAGTGACTCTCTTTCAGCTCTTGGCTCAGGCGGGAATCAGACAGGTCCTGCCCCTGACTGCTCTTAGGTCCTTGCTCCCAGAGGGCACAGCTGGCACTAGGCAATTCACTCTTGGGTAGGGAATGTGGACAGAAGGTAGTCTCCTCTGATTTCTCAGGAGTTTCTGCACTTCTGAAGGTTCAGCTCTCTCCCCCACAGGATTTGGTTGCAGGGAGTTGTTTGACTGGTTCAGTTCAGATCATTTCTGGGTGCAGATCTGAACTGCAGATACTGGCAGCTGACTGTTCCTATATTCCTTTGTCCAGAGGCACTATGCAGTTTCCTCTTGGACCAGGGATGTGGGCAAAGATTGGCAGAAGTGGCAGTCTGTCCTGCAGTCTCAGGATGGTGACCACTTCTGGGTGTTCAGCTCTCTTCCTCACAGAATTTGGGAACTCCAGTATTTCTATCTTAATATTTGTCTGAATAATATTTTCACTCCCTGAGAATGGGAATTTGAAGCCTCACAATATCAATATAGGATAGTCATTGTGTGTTTTAAGCACTATCAGTCTTCTTTAGAGATCTATTCATTTCCTCAATTTGTTTGTGTTTTCATTAAGGAGTTTATTCATTTCATTTCATTGATTGTGACTTCCTAGACTTCTTATTGTTTTTTATTAATCACTTTATTTGTTTAATTTCAAATGATAACCCCTTCCCAATTTCCTCTCCACAAACTCCCCATTCCATTCCCCCTCTCCTTTGCTTCTATGAAGGTGTTCCTCCACCCACTCAGCCCCTCCCGCCTTTCCATGTCCTTTTACAGGACCACTATAATATAATCTTCACACACAGACTTGGTTTTTAAGTCTTTGGAGGGGTGTATTTTAACTATGTTGGAAGATCAGGTGATGCTCTGGTAAGATAGCTGGCTCTGGTGGGCATATATTGACCTGGATGTTATCTTTCTATTCTTAAGCTGGCATCTAGAGATCTGCATTTGAGAGGATAATAGGTCTACCTACTGGTTTCTGGGTTTGATTGCTTGAGTAGAAGTTTTATTCCTTGGTTTTTATTTCTTCTCTGGATTTTCAGAGAGTGTGTTGGATGACTGTTGCCTGCTTTTCTGGATGCTAGGCTACTGTGTTTATTGGCAGGACTTGATAATGTTGGTGGCCAATTAATCAGAGGCCAGGAGTGATGGTCTGAGAGATTCATGGGAGGAATGCACAGGGTTAAAATGAAGCTGCCCCTGTAATTCTGTTCCAACAGTGGTGGGGACCCTGAGAATTGTGAATTGTGTCTGAGGTAATAGAGTTGGGATCATCTAGAGAGAGCCTATGTGTTCTTCTGGCAGGTGCAGCATGTGAATGAGCAGTGGGTATCTCTCCTATGTATAGTTATAAACGCTTGAAAATAACACATTGTATCATAGTTAATTATTTTTAAATGGAAAGAAAAATGGAGTATTTGTATCTTTCTATTAACCAACTAGATAATACTGTCCAGCAAAATCAAAAAAAGAAATCCAAAATGAAGCAGAATGTACATCTTTCAATGCTCAGACTCAGTGCTGGAAGAACAGCACCACTTTTTAGTTTGACCTATTGACTCAATTCAATTGAAAGAAAGCTGAATACTATAAATACCAGGATACAAGTGGAAGGAAATTCTAAAACTCCATCAAGCACAATCTGTAAAGACAATTTTTTGAGATATGGAACATTATCTATAGCATGATATTTATTAATATATTCTATACCTTGAGAGTATTGGATAATCAAACCTTATAGAACTTAGTAAAACTGGCAAGTAATGTACCCTACAAAATTTCAAATATTTGAACCATAAAACTAAAGGTAATTTTTTTAATGTAGAGAATTTAAGTGGTAATTTTTTATGTTGTCTCTTCCTTGACTTTATCACTGCTTTTTGATGTTACTTTTACTTTTTAGATTATACCAAGACTACTTCATTTCCTCTTTCCCAGTCTTTTCTATAACACCCACACCTACAATACTCCTCCTTGCCCTCTATGAAATTTATGGCAACCATCTTATAAATTGCTATTACATAAAAATATTTTCTGTATGTTGTACATATACTTCTAAATACAATCCAATCACTTTGAATAAAACTACATTTATGTTTTAAGAAAGACCATTTTGTTATTCCACAATAATTAGTCAGTCTGTTTATCTCAAAGGAAAACAACTTTCCCACTCTCAATATTTCTTAGTTGTCTGTAGTTTTCAAGGTAAGAATTTTGTCTAATAGCCTTTCCCTTCTCCACTTTCTCATATTGTCTTTGTTCTCAGGCAGCTCAGACTTACTTATGTGTCTATTTATTTTACACCCCAATATCAACCCTCCTCCTCTATGCACACCCTCGCCCAGATCCTTACCTCATTCCCCTCTCCCTTTCTGCTTTGAATAAAAAAACATATCTCTGGGTATCACCACCACAGGCACATCAAGTCACTGCAGGACAAGGCTCATCCTCTCTCACTGAAGCTAGAAAAGGTAGCCTGGCTAGGGGAACAGGATCCACAGTTAGGCAACATATTTGTGGATAGCCCTTGCTCCAGTTGTTGGGGGACCAGCATAAAGACCAGGCTCCAAATCTGTTGCATTTGTGTGGAGGGACTTAGGTCCATCTCATGTTTGCTCTTTTGTTGGTGGGTCATCTCTGGAAGCTTTAGTTGACTTGGTAGGTCTTCCTGTGGAGCCCCTGTCCTCATCGGGTCCTTCAGCCCTTCCCCCAACTCTTCTGTAAGGTTCCCTGAGCTGTATCTAGTGTTTAGATTTGGGTATCTGCATCAATTTCCATTGGCTGATGGGTGGATCCAGGTTATGCTAGACTCCTGTCAGTAAGCATAACAGAGTATCATTAAAAGTGCTGTGGATTGGTTCTTGCCCATGAGACCAATCTGAATTTGGGTCAATAATTTGTTGCTCATTCTTTCCATCTCTCCTCTATCATTGTCCCTGCACCTATTGAGGACAGGACACATTTTGGGTCAAAATTTTGTGGGTGGGTTGCTATCCTTATACCTCCACTTGGAGTATTTCCTGCCTACAGGAAGTGGCCATTTCAGAATCCACATCCCCCACTGATAGGAGGCTCAGCTAGAGTCATCCCCAATATACACTCTGGGGCCTCCCCCTATGCCAGGTATCTGCCACATCAGCTCAGGTTTAAGGGGCCACTTGATAAGATACTTACGGGTGTTACTTTTGACCTTCCTAGGAAATACAGGATCACATCAAGCTCTCTGATCCTCTAACTATTAGAATCATTAAACCCCTTCTTTTGCAAATTTTTAGACTTAAATGAGGAGTTGACAGGACTCCAAAATTCTAAATTTTTATCAACTATGGTTTGCCCAAATGCTGTATGTCTCCTTCAAAAATAAGTTTTCATAATAAATAGAGAGGACTATCCATAATAAATTTATTATTCATAATAAATATTAAGGACAAGTATTTTAAAAATAGGGATTATAACTGTTTAGTAAAGTGTTAACTGTAGGTTCTTCACCAAGACATGGAGGGCAAGAGTTTAAATGTCCAAGGAGCCACTTGAGAACACATATGTTACCATACATTTTGCAGATAGAATATAAGGTACATGGACGCAGCTCATTCTAAATACTTGTTTTCCATAATATGCAAAATGATGAATGACAAAAGCATGCTTCCATGAATGATCAATCCAAGTACAATATTGTGAGAACATTTTTGTTTTGAAAAATACTATTAAAATCTTGAATATGTAAGATTAATATAAACAAATATTTGCATAAAGTGATAAGCATTGGGTATTGGGACCCTGTCCTATGATACTTCCACATTTAAATATTCATATGATACAAGATGTAAGTCTAATTTAGCTATGATCTTCCAATGTATTAATTTAGTGTATCTCATGATTAACAAAGGAAAACTGACTCTGATAATATTTCCCTTCCTATATTAGACATGGATCAATGTGTGAAGTGTCCAGAGGATCAGTATGCCAACACAGATCAAACTCAATGCCTCAAAAAGGTTGTGACCTTTCTAAATTATGAAGACCCCTTAGGAATGGCACTGGTTGTTTTAGCTCTGTGCTTCTCTGCTCTTATATCTGTTGTACTCTATGTCTTCTTGAAACACCGAATCACTCCCATAGTTAGAGCCAATAATAAAACTCTCAGCTATGTCCTACTTATCTCCCTCATACTTTGTTTTATCTGTTCCTTGCTCTACATTGGTCATCCCAGTATGGCCAAATGTGTCCTTCAGCAGATCACTTTTGCCATTGTGTTCACTGTGGCTACCTCTACTGTCTTGGCCAAGACAATTACTGTAGTACTGTCATTCAAGATCACTGTTCCAGGAAGAAGGATGAGGTGGCTGCTGGTGTCAGGGGCACCTAAATACATAATTCCTATATGCACCATGATTCAACTGATTCTCTGTGGAATTTGGCTTGTAACTTCTCCTCCATTTGTTGAAGCTGATGTATACATGGTACATGGCTACATTATCATTGTTTGCAGCAAAGGTTCAGTGATTGCTTTCTACTGTGTCTTGGGATACATGGGCTCTGTTGCCATGGCAAGTTGCACTGTAGCTTTCTTGGCCAGGAATCTGCCAGACACATTCAATGAAGCCAAGCTCCTTACATTCAGCATGCTGGTGTTCTGCGGTGTCTGGATCACTTATCTCCCTGTCTATCATAGCACCAAGTGCAAATCTATGGTTGCTGTCGAGGTCTTCTGTAACTTGACTTCTAGTGCAGGGCTGCTTTTATGCATCTTTGCCCCAAAGTGCTACATATCTTGCTAAGACCACAAGTAAATTCTTTTCACGAATTTAGGAAAACAAACATAAAAGCTGAAAGTATTAATTGAATTTAACCACGTATTTAGTATAACAAATATTTCACATGCTTACCATGCCGCTTTGTACTTATTAAAAATGATATTCAAAATATGAAGTTTCTCTCATGAAAAGCTATAAAAAATAAACTGCATAATAAAAACCCAAAACACAACCTTGATCTTAGCATATTAGATAATAATGCAAAATTAGGCACAATTGTTTGTTTTTAGTATTGAATTGTGTGATATCTGAATATATTGTATACATTTTCTTTTATATGGACATTAGCCATAAAGTACAATATAACCAGACTATAATCCACAGTCCCAAAGAAATTAAGTTATAATGAGAGCCAAAGGGAGGATACATGAATCTCACTCAGAAGGGGAAACAAAATAGTCATCGGAGATAGGTTGAAGGAGGGAACTGGGTGGGAGGCAGGGTAAGGAGGGTAAAGAGGATATGAAGAGAGCATGTGGTAGAGGAGTGATGGGAATGAGAAAGGCTCTGAGAGTATCAAGAGACCTGGGATGGGGGACGTTCCCAGGAGTCTATGGGGTGACCATAGCTAAGACTCCTAGCAGCTGCAATATAGAGACTTAAGTGGGTACCTCCTGCAACTAGCAGGTATATCCACTAGAGGGAGAAAGACATTAACCCACCCATAAATTCTCATCTGTATATGCAGGGACAAAGATGGAACAGAGATTGTGGGACTGTCCAAACAATTACTAGACCACCTAGAGACATATCTCATGTACAAGAGCCAATCCCTGAACTATTAAAGATACTCTAGGTAAGGTACATAGGGGGAAATATTAGTTATTACAATATTATTAGTATCATATTCTTCAGTAGCAGAGAAGGATAAGAGGATTGAAATGGAATCACACTGATTTGTTGCATGCTATTACAATAGCTTGGGGAATTTATAGTCACATACATGAAAAGTTTCAAAAATGACTATGAGACCATCTACTAAGGACACTGATGGAGTCTATACAAGCTACTCATACCCAACTACTTTGATATCATGCTCTGGAAAACACCAACAACTTATATACAGTATGAGAAAATTTTTTTCACAAATTCTAGCAATTCTTGGATACCCTTCATTGAAGAACACTTGTGTGCATCTGATGTGATTTCATACTGTATTAAGTAAGGGGTAGTATCTATAAAATCAAAGATAATTTCTTTCTCTCAGGCTCTAAGCAAACCACTCCTCCAGTTGAGATTTTTGTTACCTTATTGGTTTGCTAAACATTCATAAATCAGATAAGCAGGAAAGAGCAAAGTGACTGCACATCATTCACAGTGCTGAGGGCAAAGAGTCCTGGACAATATAAATAGTCAATAAAAATTAGAAGAAGCTTCCAGTTTCTGCCTGTGCCCAGAGTTGAGATGGTCCCACAGCTCTCTGTGCCCAAATCCCAAAGGGGAAAGAGATGGACTCTCAGAAGTGTGAACAATCCTGACAGCTCAGGGGAGACCACCACTTCTGCTCAAATTCCTGGCCTAAAAGGAACCTGCCTAGAACCCTCTGTATGAAGGAACCTAGGAGCAGTCAAGGACAGGATTCTTTCAATCTCCACCAGCACCCAGACCTGAAAGCTAGTCTCTAGAAGTGCTGACACACCTGAAAGCAGAGGCAAGATCACCACTTCTGCTATGAGGGATCCACCTGGAGCTCTAAGGACACATGAACACAGGAGCAGTCTGGGACAGGACCCTTCCAGCTTCTGCCTACTCTGAGATTCAACCCAGTCCCACAGCTCTCTGTACACAGATCCCTCTGAGAGAAAACCAGTCTCCAGGAATTCTGACACACAGGCTTATAGGAGGGACAAGCCACTGTCACAGAAAGCAAGAACAGCTAACACCAGAGACAACAAGAGGTGAGAGACAAGTGCAGGAACCTAAGAAACAGAAACTAAAAAAATGAGGCATCATCAAAACCTAGTTCTCCAATCAAAGCAAATACTGGAAATTACAAAACACTGAAAAAGTATGATTTGGATTTAAAATTACATTTTACAATGATGATAGAGGACTTTAAGAAGCACATAAATAACTCCCTTAAAGAAATACAGGACAACATAGGTAAACAAGTAGAATCCCTTAAAAAAGAAACACAAAAAAAAAACCCTTAAAGAATTACAGGAAAACACAACCAAAAGGAGAATGAATTAAACAAAACCATCCAGGATCTAAAAATAGAAAGAGAAACAATAAAGAAATCACAAAAAACAGACAACTTGGGAGGTAGTAAAGATATCAGGAGGCATAGATACAAGAATCACCAAGAGAATATAAGAGATAGAACAGAGAATTTCAGGGGAAAAAATACCATAGAAAACATTGACAAAACCATCAAAAAATGTAAAACACACAAAGCACCTAATCCAAATCATCCATGATATCCAGGACACAATGAGAAGATCAAACCTAAGGAAAATAAGTATAGAAAAGAATGAAAATGCTAATTTAAAGGGCCAGTAATATCTTCAACAAAATTATTGAAGAATTCTTCCCTAACCTAAGGAAAGAGATGCCCATAAACATACAAGAAGCCTACAGAACTCCAAATAGATTGAACCAGAAAAGAAATTGTCCCATCACATAATAGTCAAAACACTGAATGCACAAAACAAGAAAAAATTATTAAAAGCAGTAAGGGGAAAAGGTCAAGTAACATATAAAGGCAGACCTATCAGAATTAAACCAGACTTCTCAACAGAGACTATGAAAGCCAAAAAATCCTGGGGAGATGCCATACAGCACCTAAGAGAATACAAATGCCATCCCAGGCTACTATAACCAGCAAAGCTTTCACTCAGTATAGATGGAGAAAGCAAGATATTCCATGACAAAACCAAATTTATACAATATCTTTCCACAAACCTAGATCTACAAAGCATAATAAATGGAAAACTTCAACACAAAGAGGAAAACTACACATTAGAAAAAACAAGAAAGTAATCTTACAACAAACCCAAAAGAAGTAAGACAAACAAATGTAGTTCCACCTCTAACAACAAAAATTACAGGAAACAACAATCACTATTTTGTAATATCTCTTAATATCAATGGACTCAATTACCAAATTTAAAAAAAAACATTGACTAACAGACTGGATATATAAAGAGGACCCAGCATTTTGCTGCATACAGGAAACACAACTCAGTGACAAAGACAGACACTTCCTCAAAATAAAAGGCTAGAAAACAATTTTCCAAGCAAACAGTAACAAGAAACAAGCTGGAGTAGCCATTGTAATACTGATTAAAATTGACATTCAATAAAAAGTTATCAAAAAGATAAGGAAGAACACTTCATATTTATCAAAGTAAAAATCCACCAAGATGATCTCTCAATCCTGAATATCTATGCTCCAAATTCAAGGGCACCTACATTCATAAAAGAAACCTTACTAAAGCTCAAAGCACACTTTACACATCACACAATAATAATGGGAGACTTCAACAAACACTCTCATCAGTGGATGGATCATGGAAATAGAAACTAAACAGAGACATAGAGAAAATAACAAAAGTTATGAACCAAATGGATTTAGAAGTATCTATAGAACATTTTATCATAAAACAAAAGAATATACCTTCTTCTCAGCACCTCATGGTACTTTCTCCAAAATTGCCCATATAAGACAGGCCTCAACAGATACAAGAAGATTGAAATAATCCAATGTTTAATATCAGATTACCACAGAGTAAGGCTGATATTCAATAACAAAAAAATGACAGAAAGCCCACATGGACAGGGAAGGTGAGCAATGCTCCACTCAATGATAACTTGGTTGAAGAAGAAACATACCTAAGCTTATTGGACACAATGAAAGCAAAGTTAAGAGGAAAAAACGTAGTTCTTAGTGTCTCCAAAAAGAAACTGTGAAGAGCATACACTAGGACCTTGGTAGTGCAACTAACAGCTCTAGAACAAAAAGAAGGAAATACACCCAAGAGAAGTAGACAGCAGGAAATACTCAAACTCAGCATTGAAATCAACAAAGTAGAAACAAAAAGAACTATACAAAGAATCAACAAAACCAGGAGCTGGTTCTTGAGAAAATCAACAAGATAGACAAAACCTTAGCCAGACTAACCAGAGGGCACAGAGAGACTGTCCAAATTAAAATAATCAGAAATGGAAAGGGAGGCATGACAAGAGAATCTGAGAAAATTCATAAAACAACAGATCCTACAACAAAAACCTATATTCAACAAAACTGGAAAATATAGATGAAATGGAAAAGTTACTAGACAGATACCAGAAATCAAAGTTAAATCAGGATCAGATAATGAAATAGGCCAGAGAGGTTTAGTGCAGAATTCTGTCAGACCTTCAGAGAAGATCTCATAACAATACTGTCCAAACTATTCCACAAAATTGAAACAGACAGAGCACTACCAAATTCCTTCTATGAAACCAAAATTACTCTTATACCAAAACCACACAAAGACCAAACAAAGAAAGAAAACTTCAGACCAATTTCTCTTATGAATTTCAACACAAAAATATTCAATAAAATTCTTGAAAACTGAATCAAAGAAAACATCAAAATGATCACCCATCACGATCAAGTAGGCTTCATCCTAGGGATACAGGGATGGTTCAATATACAGAAATCAATCAACATAATCCACTATATAAACAAACTCAAAGAAAAAAATCAAATGATCATCTCATTAGATGGCTGAGAATCCATGTAACAAAATTCAACACTCCTTCATATTAAAAGTCTTGGAAAGATTAGGAATTCAAGGCCCTTACCTAAACATAGTAAAAGCAATATAAAACAAATCAGTAGCCAGCTCCAAACTAAATGGAGAGAAAGTTGATGCAATTCCACTAAAATCAGGGACTGGACAAGGCTGCCCACTCTCTCCCTACCTATTCATATAGTACTCAAATTCCTAGCTAGAAAAATTAGAAAATACAAGGAGGTCAAAGGGATATAAATTGAAAAGGAAGAAGTCAAAATATCACTATTTGCAGATGACAAGATAGTATTCTTAAGCGATCCCAAAAGTTCCACCAGAGAACTACTAAGCTTGGTTAACAACCTCAGCAAAGTTGGTGGATATAAAATTAACTTAAACAAATCAGTAGCCTACTTCTTCTAAAAGGATACACAGGCTAAGAAAGAAATTCGGGAAATAACCTACTTCATAATAGTCACAGATTACATAAACTACTTCGGTGTAACTCTAACTAAGCAAGTGAAAGATTTTGTTATAAAAGGAACTTCAAGTCTCTAAAGAAAGAAATTGAAGAAGCTCTCAGAAGATTGAAAGATCTTCCATGCTCATGGATTGGCAGGACTAATACTGTAAAAATGGCCCTCTTACCAAAAGCAATTTACAGATCAATGCCATCCCCATCAAAAATCCAACTCAATTCTTTATAGAGTTAGAAAGAGCAATTTGCACATTCATTTGGAATAACAAAACACCCAGGATAGTGAAAACTGTCCTCAACAATATGAGAATTTCTGGGGAAACCACGATCCCTGACTTAAAGCTATGTTACAGAGCAATAGTGATAAAAACTGTGTGGTATTGGTACAGAGACAGGCAGGTTGATAAATGGAATAGAATTAAAGACCCAGAAATGTACCCACACACCTATGGTCACTTGGTTTTTGACAAAGGAGGTAAAACCATCCAATGGAAAAAAGATAGCATTTTCAGCAAATGGTGATGGTTCAACTGGAGGTCAGCATGTAGAAGAATGCAAATCGATCCATTGTTATCACCCTGGACGAAGCTTAAGTATTAGTGAATCAAGGACCTCCAGATAAAATCAGATACACTCAAACTAATAGAAGAAAAATGGGGAAGAGTCTCAAACACATGGACACTGGGGAAATTTTTCTGAACAGAACACCAATGGCTTATGCTCTAAGATCAAAAATAGACAAATAGTACCTCACAAAATTGCAAGGCTTCTGTAAGGCAAAGGACACTGTCATTAGGACAAAACAGCAAGCAACAGATTGGGAAAAGGTCTTTACCAATTCTACATCTATTAGAGAGCTAATATACAATATATACAAAGAACTCAAGAAGTTAGACTCCAGAGAGCCAAATAACCAAATTAAAAATGGGGTATAGAGCTAAACAAAGAATTCTCAGCTGAGAAAAATCAAATGGCTGAGAAGCACCTAAAGAAATGTTCAACATCCTTAGTCATCAGGGAAATACAAATCAAAATGCAACCCTGAGGTTCTACCTCACATCAGTCAGAATGGCTAAGATCAAAAACTCAGGTGACAACAGATGCTGGCAAGGATGTAGAAAAAGAGGAACACTCCTCCATTGCTGGTGGGATTGCAAACTGGTACAACCACTCTGGAAATCAGTCTGAAGATTCCTCAGAAAAGTGGACATTGCACTACCTGAGGACCCAGATCTACCACTCCTGAGCATATACCCAAAAGATGCTCCAACATGTAATAAGGACACATGCTCCACTATGTTCATAGCAGCCTTATTTATAATGGCCAGAAGCTGGAAAGAAACCAGATGTTCTTCAACAGAGGAATTTATACAGAAAATGTGATGCATCTACACAACAGAGTACTACTCAGCTATAAAAAACAAGGACTTCATGAAATTCATAGGCAAATAAATGGAACTAGAAAATGTCATCCTGAGTGAGGTAACCCAATCACAAAAACAAAAAACAAAAAAACAAAAAAAAACAAAAAAACAAACAAAAAAAACAGATAGTATACACTCAATAATAAGTGGATATTAGCCCAAAAGCTCCAGATTAAACAAGCTGCAATCCACAGACCACATGAAGCTCAAGAAGAAGGATGACTAGAGTGCAGATACTTCAGTCCTTCTTTAAATGGGGCACAAAGGCAGTCCAGACACCACCCAGACCTGAAGGGAACTGGTCAACAGTTCTCTGCACCCAAATCCCGTGAGAGGGAGAACTAAACCTTCAGAGAGGCAGACAAGCCTGGGAAGCCAGAAGAGACTACACTCTGCCCACATTTCTAACTCCAGAGGAAAACACCTAACTCCATCTGGGACACCGGTGCACGGCGGCTCCGGGAAAAGGCAGCGAAGGCCCTCCTGGTTGCTGCCCTCACAGAGAGCTCAAAAGCAGCCCCCCAAGAGCAACTTGAGCTGCGGGACCACAGGTAAAACCAACTTTTCTGCTCCAAGCAATCTGCCTGATGGATTCAGGACACACAGGGGCAAAATTCCTCTGGGACCTGACACTTCCAGTTTCGGGCTGGAGCCCCAACCTCGCTGATCCTGGCCCACAGCTCACTGCTACCAAATCCCTTGGGGGAGAGAGCTCACTGCCTGGACAGGTGGGCACTCCTGAGACTGCAGGGTGGCAGTGTGGGCCACCCATGCCCACATTCCTAGACCAAGAGGAAACTGGATATGGCCTCTGGGAACTGGAAGATAGGGGCACTCGAACAACAGATCCCTGGAAGTCCAGACATCAACCAGACCTGAAAAGAACCAGTCAACAGTTCTCTGTACCCAAATCCCGTGGGAGGGAGAGTTAAACCTTCAGAGGGGCAAACACACCTAGAAAGCCAGAAGAAACTACACTCTACCCACATTTATGACTCCAGAGAAAAACACCTAACGCCATCTGAGATGCCTGTGCACAGGGGCTCCAGGAAAAGGCAGAGAAGGCCCTCCTGGTTGCTGCCCTCACAGAGTTCAAAAGCAGCTCCCCACAAGCAACTTGAGCCATGGGACCACAGGTAAGACCAACTTTTCTGCTCCAAGTGACCTGCCTGGTGGACTCAGGACAAAGGCCCACAGGAACAGAAGACCAGTAGACAGGAAAGATACACTCCCGAAAGCAGAACACTCTGTTCCCATAACTGGCTGAAAAAAAAAAACAAGAAAACAGGTCTACAGCACTCCTGACACACAGGCCTATAGGACGGTCTAGCCACTATCAGAAATAGCAGAACAAGGTAACACCAGAGACAACCTGATGGCGAGAGCAAGCACAGGAACCCAAGCAACAGAAACCAAAACTACATGGCATCTTCGGAGCCCAATTCTCCCACCAAAGCAAACACTGAATATCCAAACAGACCAGAAAAGCAAGAAGAAACCTATAGAGAAGAATCACAAAATCCATGAAAGAAATCCAGGAAAACACAACCAGGTGAAGGAATTAAAATTGGAAATAGAAGAAATAAAGAAAGGACACAGGGAAACAACCCTGGATACAGAAAACCAAAGGAAGAGAAAAGAAGCCGTAGATACAAGCTTAACAAACAGAATACAAGAGATAGAAGAGAGAATCTCAGGAGCAGAAGATTCCATAGAAATCATCGTCACAACTGTCAAAGATAATGGAAAATGGAAAAAGATAGTGGTCCAAAACATACAGGAAATCCAGGACTCAATGAGAAGATAAAACCTAAGGATAATAGATATGGAAGAGAGTGAAGACACCCAGCTCAAAGGACCAGTAAATATCTTCAACAAAATCATAGAAGAAAACTTCCCTAACCTAAAGAAAGAGATGCCCATAAACATACAAGAAGCCTACAGAACACCAAGTAGATTGGACCAGAAAAGAAACACCTCCCATCACATAATAGTAAAAACACCAGTGCACAAAACAAAGAAAGAATATTAAAAGCAGTAAGGGGAAACGGTCAAGTAACATATAAAGGCAGACCTATCAGAATCACACCAGATTCTCACCAGAGACTATGAAAGCCAGAAGATCCTGGACAGATGTCATACAGACCCTAAGAGAACACAAATGCCAGCCAAGATTACTTTATCCAGCAAAACTCTCAATTAACATAGATGGAGAAACCAAGATATTCCAAGACAAAACCAAATTTACACAATATCTTTCTACAAATCCAGCACTACAAAGGATAATAAGTGGTAAAGCGCAACATAAGGAGGCAAGCTACACCCTAGAATAAGCAAGAAACTAATCATCTTGGCAACAAAACAAAGAGAAGAAAAGCACACAAACATAACCTCACATCTGAATATGAATATAACGGGAAGCAATAATCACTATTCCTTAATATCTCTCAATATCAATGGTCTCAACTCCCCAATAAAAAAGACATAGATTAACAAACTGGATACGCAATGAGGACCCTGAATTCTGCTGCCTACAGGAAACACACCTCAGAGACAAAGACAGACACTACCTCAGAGTGAAAAGCAGCATTTGCTGGAAAACAATTTTCCAAGCAAATGGTCTGAAGAAGCAAGCTGGAATAGACATTCTAATATTGAATAAAATCGATTTTCAACTAAAAGTCATCAAAAAAGATAAGGAAGGACACTTCATATTCATCAAAGGGAAAATCCACCAAGATGAACTCTCAATCCTAAATATCTATGCTCCAAATACAAGGGCACCAACATACATAAAAGAAACCTTACTAAAGCTCAAAACACACATTGCACCACACACAATAATAGTTGGAGATTTAAACACCCCACTCTCATCAATGGACAGGTCATGGAAACAGAAATTAAACAGAGACATAGACAGACTAGGAGAAATCATGAACCAAATGTTTATAGAACATTTATTTATATAACAGATATTTATAGAACATTCTATCCTAAAGCAAAAGGATATACCTTCTTCTCACCACCTCATGGTACTTTCTCCAAAATTGACCATATACTTGGTAATAAAACAGGCCTCAACAGATACAGAAAGATAGAAATAATCCCATGCGTCCTATCAGACCACCACGGCTAAAGCTGGTCTTCAAAAACAATAAGGGAGGAATGCCCACATATACATGGAAGTTGAACAATGTTCTATTCAATGATAACCTGGTCAAGGAAGAAATAAAGAAAGAAATTAAAGACTTCTTAGAATTTAATGAAAATGAAGGTACAACCTACCCAAACTAATGGGACAGAGTGAAAGCCATGTTAAGAGGAAAACTCATAACTCTGAGTGCCTGCAGAATGAAACAGGAGAGAGCATATGTCAGCAGCTTGACAGCACACCTAAAAGCTCTAGAAAAAAAAAGAAGCAAATATACCCAGGAGGAGTAGAAGGCAGGAAATAATCATACTCAGGGCTGAAATCAACCAAGTATAAACAAAAAGGACCATAGAAAGAATCAACAGAACCAAAAGTTGGTTCTTTGAGAAAATCAACAAGATAGATAAACCCTTAGCCAAACTAATGAGAGGACACAGATACTGTGTACAAATTAACAAAATCAGAACTGAAAAGGGAGACATAACTACAGAATCAGAGGAAATTCAAAAAATCACCAGATCCTACTACAAAAGGCTATATTCAACAAAACTTGAAAATCTGCAGGAATGGACAATTTCTTACACAGACACCAGGTACCAAAGTTAAATCAGGAACAGATAAACCATTTAAGCAACCCCATATCTCCTACAGAAATAGAAGCAGTCATTAAAAGTCTCCCAACCAAAAAGAGCTCAGGTCCAAATGGGTTTAGTGCAGAATTCTATCAGACCTTCATAGAAGACCTCATACCAATACTATCCAAACTATTCCACAAAATTGAAACAGATGGAGCACTACTGAATTCCTTCTATGAAGCCACAATTACTCTTATACCTAAACCACACAAAGAACCAACAAAGAAAGAGAACTTCAGACCAATTTCCCTTATGAATATCGACACAAAAATACTCAATAAAATTCTGGCAAACCGAATCCAAGAGCACATCAAAACAATCAACCACCATGATCAAGTAGGCTTCATCCCAGGCATGCAGGGATGGTTTAATATACGGAAAACCATCAACATGATCCATTATATAAACAAACTGAAAGAACAAAACCACATGATCATTTCATTAGAAGCAGAGAAAGCATTTCACAAAATTCGACACCCCTTCATGATAAAAGTCCTGCGAAGAATAGGAATTCAAGGCCCATGCCTAAACATAGTAAAAGCCATATACAGCAAACCAGTTGCTAACATTAAACTAAATGGAGAGAAACTTGAAGCAATCCCACTAAAATCAGGGACTAGACAAGGCTGCCCACTCTCTCCCTACTTATTCAATATAGTTAGTTCTTGAGTTCTAGCCAGAGCAATCGGACAACAAAAGGAGATCAAGAGGATACAGATTGGAAAAGAAGAAGTCAAAATATCACTATTTGCAGATGATATGACAGTATATTTAAGCAATCCCAAAAGTTCCACCAGAGAACTACTAAACCTGATAAACACCTTCAGCAAAGTGGCTGGGTATAAAATTAACACAAATAAATCAGTAGCCTTCCTCTACACAAAAGAGAAACAAGCCGAGAAAGAAATTAGGGAAACTACACCCTTCATAATAGTCCCAAATAATATAAAATACCTCAGTGTGACTTTAACCAAGCAAGTAAAAGATCTGTATGTAAGAACTTCAAGCCTCTGAACAAAGAAATTGAAGATCTCAGAAGAGCATCTCCCATGCTCTATGGATTGGCAGGATTAATATAGAAAAAATGGCCATTTTACCAAAAGCGATCTACAGATTCAATGCAATCCCCAACAAAAAAACCAATCCAATTCTTCAAAGAGTTAGACAGAAAAATTTGCAAATTCATCTGGAATAACAAAAAACCCAGGATAGCTAAAACTATCCTCAACAATAAAAGGACTTCAGGGGGAATCACTATCCCTGAACTCAAGCAGTATTACAGAGCAATAGTGATAAAAACTGCATGGTATTGGTACAGAGACAGACAGATAGACCAGTGGAATAGAATTAAAGACCCAGAAATGAACCCACACACCTATGGTCACTTGATTTTTGACAAAGAAGCCAAAACCATCCAATGGACAAAAGATAGAATTTTCAGCAAATGGTGCTAGTTCAGCTGGAGGTCAGCATGTAGAAGAATGCAGATCGATCCATGCTTATCACCCTGTACAAAGCTTAAGTCCAAGTGGATCAAAGACCTCCACATCAAACCAGGTACACTCAAACTAATAGAAGAAAAAGTGGAGAAGCATCTCAAACACATGGGCACTGGAGAAAATTTCCTGAACAAAACACCAATGGCTTATGCTCTAAGATCAAGAATCGACAAATGGGATCTCATAAAACTGCAAAACTTCTGTAAGGCAAAGGACACTGTGGTTAGGACAAAACGGCAACCAACAGATTGGGAAAAGGTCTTTACCAATCCTACAACAGATACAGGGCTTATATCCAAAATATACAAAGAACTCAAGAAATTAGACCGCAGGGAGACAAATAAACCCTATTAAAAAATGGAGTTCAGAGCTAGACAAAGAATTCACAGCTGACGAATGCCGAAAGTCTGAGAAACACCTAAAGAAATGTTCAACATCTTTATTCATAAGGGAAATACAAATCAAAACAACCCTGAGATTTCACCTCACACCAGTGAGAATGGCTAAGATCAAAATCTCAGGTGACAGCAGTTGCTGGTGAGGATGTGGCAAAAGAGGAACACTCCTCCATTGTTGGTGGAATTGCAGACTGGTACGACCATTCTGGAAATCAGTCTGGATGTTCCTCAGAAAGTTGGACATTGAACTACCTGAGGACACAGCTATACCTCTCTTGGGCATATGCCCAAAAGATGCCCCAACATATAACAAAGACACATTCTCCACTATGTTCATAACAGCCTTATTTATAATAGCCAGAAGCTGGAAAGAACCCAGATGCCCTACAACAGAGGAATGGATACAGAAAATGTGGTACATCTGCACAATGGAATATTACTCAGCTATCAAAAACAACGACTTTATGAAATTCATAGGCAAATGGATAGAACTGGAAAATATCATCCTGAGTGAGGTAACCCAATCACAGAAAAACACACATGGTATGCACTCATTGATAAGTGGCTATTAGCCCAAAGGCTTGAATTGCCTAGATGCACAGAACACATGAAACTCAAGAAGGATGACCAAAATGTGAATGCTTCACTCCTTCTTTAAAGGGGAACATGAATACCCTTGGCAGGGAATAGGGAGGCAAAGTTTAAAACAGAGGCAGAAGGAACACCCATTCAGAGCCTGCCCCACATGTGGCCCATACATATACAGCCACCAAACTAGGTAAGATGGATGAAGCAAAGTAGTGCAGGCCGAGAGGAACCGGATGTAGATCTCTCCTGAGTGACACAGCCAGAATACAGCAAATATATAGGCGAATGCCAGCAGCATACCACTGAACTGAGAACGGGACCCCCGTTGAAGGAATCAGAGAACAGGGACCACTGAACTGAGAACAGGGTCCCAGTTGGAGGATTTACAGAAAGGATTGAAGGAGCTGCAGGGGCTTGGAACTCCATAAGAACAATAGTACCGACCAACCAGACCTCCCAAGGACTAAACCACTACCCAAAGACTACGCATGGACAGACCCATGGCTCCAGCTGTATATGTAGCAGAGGATGGCCTTGTAGGACACCAATGGGAGAATCTCATGCCAAGACTGGATCCCCCAGTGTAAGGGAGTATCATGGTTGGGAGACGGTAAGTGGGGGATGGTTGGGGAGGGGGAATGTCCTTATAGAGGAAGGGGGAGGGTGGACTTATAGACAGGAAACCAGAAAATGGAATAACATTTGAAATGTAAATAAAATATCCAATAAAAAAAAAGACAGGGCATAAAAGTTTAGGGATGGTTTTGTCATCCCTCAGTCAAAAACTCTGACTCAAAATTGTCCATCTAAAAAGAACTGCAGGGGCAGAAATGGAGAAGAGATTGAGGAAAAGAGGTCCAGTGACCAGCCCAAATTGGGACCCAGCTGAAGGGACGGCTCCAAGGCCTGACACTATTACTGATGCTACGGTATGCTTACAGACAGGAACCTAGCATGGCTACTCTCCAAGAGGCCCAACAAGCAGCTGACTAAGACAGATGCAGATACTTACACCCAATCAATGAACAGAAGCTGGGGACCTCTGTGGTTGAATTAGAGAAAGGCTAGAAGAAGCTGAGGAGGAGGCCTACACCATAGGAAGAGGAAGGGCTGCAGTCTCAACTAACCTGCACCCTGGAAATCTCTGAGACACTGAGCCACCAAGCAGGGGAGCATGCATGAGCTAGTCTGAGGCCCGACACATATGTACCAGAGGACTACCCCAACTGGCCTCAGTGGGAGAAGATGTTCCTAACCCTCAAGCAACTTGAGATCCCAGGGAGGGAAGGCATAGAGAAGGTAGGAGGACATCCTCTTGGAAACAGGGAGGAAGAGGAATGGGATATGGAACTGTGAAGAGGGGGGACTAGGAGAAGGACAACAGCTGCACTTTAAAAAAATAAAAATAATAAAGAACCCAATAAAAGATTTAAAAAAATCAGGTTTGTTTATTTATTTTTACCCTTTGGTTTCAAAATTAATGGTAGCTTAGCTTTTTATCTTGTGGAATTTGAATTTTATTTGCCAAAATAAATATGCTCAATTATTTCTTCCCTAACACCTTAAAAAGCCACAACTCAGTGGCTTAAAACAATGATCTGCATCCAGATTGTTTTTAACTAGGTCAAGCTTCATCTTTCTTCCATGTCTTCTTTCTAATGGATTGGCTAAGAGCAATCTTTGAAGCTGTTTCTTTTCTGATTGGTTCTTCTCAATCTATCAAATGCCACACAAGTCAGTGTGCAACATGCCTCTTCAGTGACAGGCACTTTGTAATAAATTTAGACACTGGAGAATTATTCCATTTTAGATCATGTATCATCTCCAGAACTTTTTTTGTTTGTTCATTCAGTTTTGATTTATTTTAATTTTTTTCCTGACTCCTCCAGGGCATATTAAACTGTTCCTACTAGACTTTTTAGCTTCAATTTAGCATGTACCAACAAAATGCTTTGTCATGAATTGTATTTACATGTTATTTAGGCAAAATTCGTGTAGAACTTTAATGTTTGCATGTTTCCTTTTTCCAAAATATATTCTAACTCCTTGAATTCAGAATGATGTCCATTCCTCTTGGTGCTTAAGGCCTACCATGTGCCCAGCATTGTGTATAGTCCAGCTACCTGATTATACCATAAAACACTAAAGCTTCCAATTTTCCTTCAGTCAAGTCTTTGTCAGTAGATTTTGTTGCATTTCAGCCACTTTTCCCTCTATGTTGATTGCCTTATTTTCATAGTAATTCACTATTATGTTGAAAATGGATAGGATAAATTAGTAAGATGTCTAAATTAGTAAGATGTCTAAAGCTATTAGCTCATTACTTATCCACTTGCTTGCCAACAAAGTCCTGCCAAGTAAGGTGTTACTGACCATATATAATTTGTAATTAATATATTTGTTTTCAGAATGATAATATAATGCTGTAGACATTAAAAAGATTGTTATAGATTATAGGTATCAATATACCACTAGACATATAGGGGTCAGAATCACAGTATACAAATTCTTTGAGTGCTTAAGTCTCACCTCTATCAAATGAATACTGAGAATAAGAAAAGCACCTATATCCTAACTTACTGTGAAGATTCACTATATGAAAAATGCTTAGTATAATTCTCAGTATAAAGAGAAGATGATAGAAATATGGGTTGTAGTTTAGTAGTGATTGTTAAAACCAATACTACAATTTAAAACTACAAGGGATCTGAAATTATCAAGAGAACGAGAGTACAATTAAGCCTTTGTCTAACAAATTAGTGTTATCCTATGACCTACTTATATCAGGGCGATGCTCAAGGGTGACATTTTCACTGTATTCCTATTCTAGGAAGGCACCTGAGTCTTTTTTAAATTCTACTTTGTTATTCAATTTTAAGACATTCATGTTCTTCCTTCTTTTGAAATGAGGGAAATGTACAAAAATGTTATTTAAAATTTGACTTTATATAAAGATCTACTTCATGCTTCTCTGGGATAATAGATGGCATATGCTAAAGATGGCAATTCAAATACTTATTGATAAATACACATTGAATGAATGAAACTATGTTTAGCTTTGATACTTGAGGTTTAGTACTATTTACACACTACAAGTATCAAAGTAAACTTAGAACAAATTGTTTTAGGAAAATTTGCTATAGTAAACAAATCCTATATTATTCTGCATGAACATCCAGAGAAAATAATGTAATAAATTGACCTCTTGAGAATTGACATGTTCTTAGAAGCTTAGTTATTCTTACTTGTGAATTGAATCACTCAGTATCTACCACAGGAAATCATATTCCATGATAACTCTGAATTCACATTTGAGTCTTTAGTGTCTTCAGGGATTTATCCCCAAAGGAAACAAAAACTAAAAGATGACTGCATAACCACACAACTTTGACTTGTCACTGAAGGATAAATGACTTCTCATTTCAAAAGATAGGACACTGGCTTTTTGTGATAAATCTAGCTGAATGCTTTTTATTTATCATCTGAGAAAAAATGCTTATGTTCTGTATTGATTGATGTTGGTCTTAGGTGCTTCAGTTATCCAGACTCCTCTACTTTCTGGTCCACAACATTGGCTGCTTTGTATTGGTTGATGGTGGTCAAAGGTACTGCAGTAGAGGGAGAAGCTCACCAAGATGCTAAGTCTTCACTTTCTGAAGAAGCAGAGGAGTACAGCCTTCTCAGGGAAGACTGACACCCAGCTAGCTCATTCTAGTCACTTTATTTAAACATCATACAACATTCATTGGGGCTGGAAAAGGTTCCAGTTACCAAAGTTATCTTGGTCTTGCTCTTCATAAGAACAGACAAGACACACAAATCTCAGTCCTTTTTGACCATGTCTAGGCATAATCAAATGTAAGAACTGCAGGTTGGTGAGGAATGTCTTAGGTTCAAGACTAGTGCAGCTGCAAGCTCTCACAAAAGCCAAGGGCAGACTTTCTAGAGACTACATTTTTTTTCAATGTCCAAACCATCTCACAACAAGTTCCCAAACTCTATTGATTGGCTCAAACATAGCAAAGGCTTTGCTGAAACATTTCATTCAACGCCAGACATAACGGCTTTACTACACATATCAGTACAATTCTGTTAAAGCTATGAGGTAAATATCTATTACAGTTTTCATAGAGGTTGCATAGATATTTCATATTACTTGTTAAATACATTTTCTGTTCAAATATATTTAAATATCTAACTAATTTACATTAGACATTTTTATTGATAATTTAAGATTCCTATATAGTTTGTGCATGAATAATAAATTTAGTCAGATAGGAAATTGTTACATAATACCTATTTAAAATAAAACTTGACAAAAACAAATTCCAATCATTTCTGGTATATAGGCATCTAATATTATTATTATTATTTAAATTTATTATTACACAGATGTTAAGCAGTGGGTTTCAGAGTTAGGGTTCTTATTCTGATTTTACTGGATGTTTTGTAAAGGAAAAGCAAGTGAAATAATCTCTTCTGAGTTATTAAAATATTGATGAAAATAATATTTTAGGAAATGTAAAATTTTTTAAATATATGAAACTATTGCAATTTCATGAATTACTTATTTGTATAATGCATAATTCTTAGTTTTTGCCTATTTTAAGAAGTATGTAAAATATTAGTTGCTAGTCAAGTATTTTCTATAAGTTCAATGCATTCATCTTACTAACATACTTTGATTTATTTTAGTTGTTCTAAACAATACTTTATTTTTATTTTTGTCTTTAAGGTATAGTTACTAAAAGCTACATTACATGCAAAACAAATCAAACAAAAATATTCCAATCAATATTCAATTTTTATTTTTTCTCTTTAAGGTATATTTGGTAAAACAGACATTTTAGGTGTGTTGCCCTAACAAACTTTAAATTGTAGACCCACCCTTACAAGCAAATAAATATGGATAACTGAAAACCTTTAAATATAATTGCATTATTTGTGTATTAATGAAAGTTAAAATGCCAGTTTATGAATTTATTCCTCTAATGTCTCCATCACAACCTTGCTCTAGCAGGAACTACACTGCTGCATGGCTTTCCTGGAGGATGGGAACCACACTGCAGTGACAGAGTTCATTTTATTGGGCTTAACTGATGAGCCAGTCCTTAAAGTCATTCTCTTTATCATCATTTTGTACGTCTACCTGGTGACTGTGTCTGGGAACCTCAGCACCATCCTTCTCATCAGAGTCTCTTCTCAGCTCCATCACCCCATGTACTTTTTCCTCAGCCACTTGGCTTCTGTTGACATAGGCATTTCATCTTCTGTCACACCCAATATGCTTGTCAACTTCCTGGTGGAGAGGAGCAGTATCTCCTACACTGGATGTGGCATCCAGCTTGGTTCAGCTGTTTTCTTTGGTGCTATTGAATGTTTCCTTCTGGCTGCCATGGCTTATGATCGTTTTGTAGCAATCTGCAACCCACTGCTTTATTCAACTAAAATGTCTACACAAGTCTGTATCCAGTTGCTTATAGGGTCTTATATTGGTGGGTTTCTTAATGCTTCCTCCTTTACATTTTCCTTTGTTTCTTTCCTCTTTTGTGGTCCAAATAGTGTCAATCACTTTTTCTGTGATTTTACTCCTTTAGTTGAACTCACCTGTTCTGATAACAGTGTCCTCCTGATTCTTGATTCATTTTCTGCTGGCTCGATCATTGTGATCACAGTGTTGATCATAGCCATTTCCTATACCTACATCCTCATCACCATCCTGAAGATGCGCTCCACTGACGGTCGATACAAGGCCTTTTCCACCTGCACCTCCCACCTCACTGCAGTCACTTTGTTCTACGGGACTGCTGCATTCGTATATGTGATGCCCAAATCCAGCTATTCCACAGACCAGAACAAGGTGGTGTCTGTGTTCTACATGGTGGTAGTCCCCATGTTGAACCCCCTCATCTACAGTCTCAGGAATAATGAAATTAAGGGTGCTCTGAAGAGACAGGTTGGTAAAACAATATTTTCTTAGAGACAGCTGTTATTTTGGTAGAGTTATGTAGTAATAAGACCTCTTTGATATAATGTTAAAGGGAAGTTTCTGATTGAAAAAGAATGCTGAGAGTATTATCATGTGACAAATTTTACAATAAATATGTGGGATCAAATTTCATGTGACATCAAAGTAGAAGTTTCTTGAAAACAATCAAATTAAGTTTTAAATTAAGGGCATAATGAATAATATAAATATAAATTTCAAAATATGATTTTGAAATTATATTAATATTTTTCAAAGTTGTTCATATTGAAGCATGTTACAGGGTTGGTCCTTATTGTTCCAAAATCTGGTGTCATCATGAAAAGCCTGCTGCCTATCATGGTACTCTTGGAGAATGCTAAAGACATTCAGAAATAGAGCCTAGTTACAATTCTTACTTTACTTGAGGCATATCATAGACGGGGTTTAGGTACTTAGAACTTTAGCAATCTTCTTTACTGGCTAGGAGGTAAGTACCTTTGTTCACCCACACATTCCTACCATGCAGAAACAGAACATATCAATAAACACAATCCACCAGGACTGAGACCTGTAAAACTCTGTGCCAGGACCAACACTTTTCTTTTTATTAGTTGATTATCTTAACTGTAGTATATTTGCTATAGTAACAGAAACCTCTTTAATACAGACTTCGATCTTTCATGCTGTGTTTGATTTAACATTGTTATCTTGAGATAAATCTGATAAATATATCCATCCAATTGAATGATAAGAAGCAAGAAGAGAGTAACATTCCCAGAAATATTGTAGAAAGGGTGATCTATAAGGACATACCTTGTAGACTCATAAAATTTCTGATCTGTGATCTCGGCCTCTGGTCATGGCCTAATTGTGGAATCTGTAGAAAAGACCATCTCAGATTTATCTGTTAATTTCTCTATCAACAATATTTTCTTATATTGTGAAATCTCCATACATTATAATATGAATATTGATTATATCCACACAGCACTATCTCCTTCTAACCTCATAGAATGCCCCCTCCATCTCCTCCCACTTAACTGCATTATCTTCTTTAAACATTATAAATCACTCTTTTTATTTGAGGATTATAGTATAATTTATACTCCATTTCTTCCCACCAAACATCCAAATATACCCTACTTTGCCCTTTCATCATATTTCAAAGCTACTTTTTTCTAATTTTATTAATAAGTTCTGAGTCCAATTATTGTTTAAATATGCACATGGGTATGTGAACATCTACTGGGTAAGAAGCATACCAACAGTCTTATTGCAAACTGAGAGTAACTCTCTATCCTCAAGAACCATCAGCTGTCAGTAGATCCTCTGACATACTTGTGACCACAGAGGCTTTTGTCTTCCATTCCTGCTGGAATATGGATTGGCTTGACCTTGTTCAGGTAACCATACTAATTGGGCAGCAATCATGTTATATTTAGAAGGCAGAATTACACAGTGATTCTCTCTATCCACCAGTTCTTGCATTCTTTCCAACTCCCCTTCTGTGACGTTCTTAGTGAATTGTAAGATGGAGATTGGTATAGATGACACATGTTCGGGTGAACAAACAAGACTACTTTGATCAGCTATAGGCCTCTGCATTAACCACTATCCAGTTGAGTTTGGGTTGAGTAGTATGAGGGGGGAAAAGACAAAACAGATCATAAACAAAAAATAAAACAAAACAAAGACAAAAATAAAAAGAGAGAACATAGCAGATGGATGTGCTAAGGTAGGGAGTATATAACAGAGTCCTTACTGGGAACCCAAAATCCTTCTAAGTATTGCAGCATGGCCTCAAATTCTTCTGGGACAGGGTACAGTTAGTTGTGTGAATTCTGTATTCATTCGTGCACATGCAAAAAAATAAATAAAACTTTTCTAACCAAGGTTGAAAACAATACAAACTTCTTCCCTCTGTTCATGACTCCTGCCTCCATGAACTTTTTTGGTCTGCATGCCCCTGGCCAAGTTCTGGCCTCCTGCCTGTGATAATCTGTGACATTCTATATCAGGAACAACAAGTGAGATTTGGTGCTTGAATTAGCAGGTTCCTGAATTTCTAGGAACCAAGAGAAACAAACCAAACACTTTCCCAGAAGATTCAAGCTTATAAGTCTGACCATGAGATTGAGAAGGGGAACATTTTAGAAAGATCTCATGACTTTGGAGCATCATGGAATTTAGCTTAGAAAGACTTTGAAGACTTCAGAGCCATACCCTGCTCTGCATGTTGAGGATATTTTGTATGTTGTTCAACTGAAATTGTGATAGCCTTCCAAATTTCAAATTATATTTCGAAATTCTGACATGTAAGGCACTATATTTTTTTAATTTTAGAAACAATAATATTTATTATTTTGGTTGTTATTTATTTGTTTATTTTATTCTTTAATTTTTTTTTACATTCCAGACTTTATTCCCCTTTCAGTCCACCCTCCAACTTTTCCACATCCCACACCTCCTCCCCACTCCATCTCTAAGAGGATGTCCTCAATTTAGGCCTGCCCCTAAGCCCCCCCATCCCACCCGACCTCCCCACCCCCTGGGTCCCAAGTCTCTGGAGCGTTAAGTGCATCTTCTCTTACTTAATCCAAACCCAGCAGTCTTCTGCTGTATATGAGTTAGGGGTCTCATATCAGCTGATCTATGCTACCTGGTTGATGGCTCAGTGTCTGAGATCCCTGAGGGCCAAGTTAGTTGAGACTGCTGGTCTTCCTGTAGAGTCACCCTCCTCCTCAGCTTCTTCCAGCTTTTCCCTAATTCAGTCACAGGGGTCACCAGCTTCTGTCCATTGGTTGGGTGTAAATATCTGCATCTGACTCTTTCAGCTGCTTCTTGGGCCTTTCAGTGGACAGTCATGATAGGCCCCTGTTTCTAAGCACAACATAGCATCAGTAATAGTGTCAGGCCTTCAGGCCTCCCCCTGAGCTAGATCTCAATTTAGGCCTGCCCCTGGACTTCTTTTTCCTCAAGCTCCTCTCCATTTTTTTTCCTACAGTTCTTTCAGACAGGAACAATTCTGGGTCCAAGTTTTTGACTGTGAGATGGCAACCCCATCCCTCCACTTGATGCCCTGTTTTTTTACTGGAGAAAAGCACTATTCTATGCCACTGGGGTTGTAAATGAGAAACACTCAAATCGGAACTTGTTTTCTTTTTTATTTTCTTTTAAAACTAATCTTTCCACTCATTTACATCTCAAATGATACCCACTTCCCAGTTACCCCCTCCACTCCCATCCCTTCATATCCCACTACCCAGCTACCCCCCCACAAGTCCCACATTGCATATCTGCCCTCCTACCTAGAATTTGCCTGAATGAGAGTGTCTCCACCACACTCTCCCACCCCATCACGCTAACATCACTCTATGCTGGGGTACTACACACACACACACACACACACACACACACACACACACACACACACACACACACCATGGGACCAAAGGCCTCCCCTCCGTTGCAGTCAGACAAAGCCATCCTCAGCTACATATGAATCTGGAGCCATGGATCCCTCAAGATACACTCCTTTGTTGGTGGTCTAGACTCTGGGAGAACTGGGTGGTAAGGTCAGCCTATGTTGTTTTTCTAACAACATAAGGGGTTGTAATCCCCCCCTCCTCTCCTCCAGTCCTTCTGCCAGCTCCCCACCAGGTTCTCTGAGCTCTGTCTGATGGTTGGCTCCAAGCATCCACATCTGCATTGGTTAGTTGCTGGCTGGACTTCCTCAGGACCCACCACACTAGGCTCCTGTTAGCAAGCACCTCTTGACCACGGGCAACACTGTTGGATTTGGGGATTGCAGACTTGATGTGTCCCCAGATAGGGCAGTCCTGGGCTGGCCCTTCCTTCAATCTCTGTTCCAATTTTTGTCCCTGTTCTCCCTTTAGACAGGAACATTTCTAGTTAAAACTTTGAGATGGATGGGTATCCCCATCTCTTGACTGGGGTCCATGTTTATCTGCTGGAGGAGGTCTTTACAGGATCTATCTCCCCTTCTCTGTGCATTTCAGCTAAAGACATCCCCATTAGGTCCTGAGAATCT
Organism: Rattus rattus; assembly: GCF_011064425.1. Taxonomy (NCBI): domain Eukaryota; kingdom Metazoa; phylum Chordata; class Mammalia; order Rodentia; family Muridae; genus Rattus; species Rattus rattus. Next base: position 106,692,177 of record NC_046155.1, read on the forward strand.
CACCTTTCCCTGGTGTCCAGGATGCTCCAGTGGTTATCCCCAGTTCCTCATCCCCCTGCTACATACTTTGTTCGATTTCCAAACCCTCTGTAGCTCTCTCACATCTACAGATCCTTATGCTATCACCCTTATTTCATCCCCTTTCTTTCTCCCTCCCCAATGTCCTTTCCCTCCACCTCTCACAATCATCCTCCTTTTTATCTCCCTCAATGCAGAACTGAAGCATCCACACCCTGGTCTTCCTTCTTTCTACGCTCCATGTGTTCTCTGGGTTGTATAATGGGCATTGTGGGATTTGGGGCTAATATCCACTTCTCAGTGATTATATACTGTGTACGTTCTTTTGTAACGGGTTTATCTAAGAATGATATTTTCTAGTTCCATCCATTTCCCTGCAAAACTCAGGATGTTCTCATTCTTAATAGCTGATTAGTATTCCATTGTTTATGTAACACATTTTCTGTATCCATTCTTCTGTTGAGGGACATCTGGGTTGTTTCCTACTTGTATGTATTATAAATAAGGGTACTAAGAACATAAGGGAATGTGTGTCCTTGTTATATGTTGGAGCATGTTTTGGATATAAGCCCAGGAGTGGTATAGCTGGGTCCTCAAGTAGAAGTATTTCCAATTTTCTCAGGAACTGCCAGACTGATTTCCAAAGTGGTTGTACCAGCTTGACTACCACCAACAATGGAGGAGTGTTCCTCTTTCTCCACATCCTCACCAATATCTGCTGGCACCTGCATTTTTAATCTTAGCCATCCCCAGTGCCCAAGTATTTGAGGCTCTTTCCCACTTTCTCTTCTATTAAATTCAGCTTATCTGTTTTTATGTGGGAGGTCCTTGTTCCACTTGGACTTGAGTTTTCTGCTAGGGAGAGAAGAATGAAACAATTTGCATTCTTCTACATGCAGACTGCCACGTGAACCAGAACCATTTGTTGAAAATCCTTTTCCCCACTGGATGGTTTTAGCTTCTTAGTAAAAGATCAAGTGACCATAGGGTGTGGATTCATTTTGGGTCTACAATTCTATTCCATTGATCTACTTGCCTCTCTATATACCAATACCATGCCATTTTTTAATCACTATTGCTCTATAGTATAGCTTGAATTCAGGGATGGTGATTTCCCTAGAAGTTCTTTTTATTGTTGAGGATAGCTTTCTCTATCCTAGGGTTTTGTTGTTCCAAATGAATTTTCAAATTGCTCTTTCTAACTATGAAAAATTAGTTGTAATTTTGATGGGGATTGCATTAAATCTGTAGATTGCTTTTTGCAAAATGGCCATTTTCACTATATTAATCCTGCCAATCCCTGATCAGGGAAATCTTTCCACCTTCTGAGATCTTCTTTGATTTCTTTCTTCAGGGATTTGAAGTTCTTGTCATACAGATCTTTCACTTGCTTGCTTAGAGTCACACCAAGATATTTTATACTATTTGTGACTATGTGAAGTGTGTTTCTTCCTTAATTTCTTTCTAGCCTGCTCATCCTTTAGCAGAGGAAAGTGAATGATTCATTTGAGTTAATTTTATATCCAGCCACGTTGCTAAAGTTGTTTATCAGCTGTAGGAGCTCTCTGGAAGAATTTTTGGGGTCACTTATGTATATACTATCATATTATCAGCAAATAGTGATATCTTGACTTCCTCCTTCTCAATTTGTATCTCTTTTATCTCTTTGTTGTCTACTTGCTCTGTGTTAGAACTTCCAATACTATATTGAATAGGAAGGGAGAGAGTGGGCAGCTCTGTCTAGTCCCTGATAGTGGGATTGCTTCAAGTTTCTCTGCATTTAGTTTGATGTTGGCTACTGGTTTGCTGTTTATTGCTTTTACTACGTTTAGGTATTGCCCTTGAATTCCTGATCTTTCTAAGCCTTTTTACCAGGGTTGGGGAGATGGCTCAGCGTTTAAGAGCACTGGCTGTTCTTCCAGAGGTCCTGAGTTCAATTCCCTGCAACCACATGTGGCTCGCACTCACAGTCATCTGCAATGAGTTCTGCTGCCCTCCCTCTGGCGTGGAGGTGTACATGCAAAGAGAGCACTCATATAACTAAATAAATCTATCTTTAAAAAAAAAAATACTTTTTTACCTTGAAAGGGGTTGAATTTTGTCAAATGATTTCTCAGCATCTAATGAGATAATCATGTGGGTTTTTTCCTTTGAATTTGTTTATATAGTGAATTACATTGATGAATTTCCATATATTGAACTATCCCTGAATCCATGGAATCAAACCTACTGGATCATGATGGATAATGGTTTTAATTTGTTCTTGAATTTGGTTTGTGAGAATTTTTGAGTATATTGGCATCAATATTCATAAGAAAAAATTGATCTGTATTTCTCTTTCTTTGATGGGTCTTTTTGTGGTTTAGGATTCAGTGTGACTGAGGCTTTATAGAAAAAAATTAAGTAGTGTTCCTTCTGTTTCTATTTTGTAGAATAGTTTGAGGGGTATCAATATTAGATATTCTTTGAAGGTCTGATAGAATTTTGTGCTAAAACCATCTGGCCCTGGGATTTTTTGGTTGGGAGACCTCTAATTACTGTTTTTATTTCCTTGGGTTTGTGAGAATTTTTGAGTATATTGGCATCAATATTCATAAGAAAAATTGATCTGTATTTCTCTTTCTTTGATGGGTCTTTTTGTGGATTAGCATTCAGTGTAACTGAGGCTTTATAGAAAAAATTAAGTAGTGTTCTGTATGGGACTGTTTGGATGTTTTATCTGATCCTGATTTAACTTTTGGTACCTGATACCTGTCTAGAAATAATCCATTCCGTACAGGTTTTTGGGTTTTGTTGAGTATTATAGAGTTTTGTAGTAGGAGCTGACTATTTTTTGAATTTTCTCAATTTCTTTTATTAGGTCTCCTTTTCATTCCTGATTTTGTTAATTTGTATACTGTTTCTGTTACCTCTAGCTAGTCTGGCTAAGAGTATATCTATCTTGTTGATTTTCTCAAAGAACCAGACCAAAGAACTAGTTTTTCTGATTCTTTGTATAGTCCTTTTTTTCTACTCGGTTGATTTCAGCCCTCAGTTTGATTATTTCCTGCCATCTACTCCTCAGGTATATTTGCTTCTTTTTACTCTAAAGCTTTCAGATGAGCTATAAAGCTGCTAGTGTATGATCTCTCCAATTTCTTCATGGAGGCACTCAGAGGTATGAGTTTTCCTCTTAGCACTGTGTTCATTGTGTCCCATAATTTGGATATGTTGTGCCTTCATTTTCATTGAATTCTAAAACGTCTTTAATTTCTTTCTTTATTTCTCCCCTCACCACATTATCATTCAGTATATAGTTGCTCAGCTTCCACATTTATATGGGCTTTCTGTTGTTTTGTCGCTATTGAAGACGATCCTGGTGATCCAATAGAATACATGGGATTAATTCATTGTTCTTGTATCTATTGAGGTTTGTTTCGTATTCTAGTATATGGCCAATTTTTGAGAAGGTACCATGAGGTGCGGAGAAGGTATATTCTTTTGTTTTAAGGTGAAATGTTCTGTAGATATATGTTAAAACCATTTGGTTCATAACTCTTTTAGTTTCACTGTCTCTGTTTAGTTTCTGCTTCCATGGTCTGTCCATTGGTAAGAGTGGGGTGTGGAAATCTACTATTGTTGTGTGAGGTGCAATGTGTGCTTTGAGCTTTAGTAACATTTCTTTTACAAATGTGGATGGCCTTGCATTTGGGGCATAGATATTCAGAATTAAGAGTTCACCTTGGTGGGTTTTTTCTTTGATGAGTATGTAGTGTCCTTCATTGTCTTTTTTTGATAACTTTTGGTTGAAAGTTTATTTTGTTGGATATTAGAATGGCTACTCCAGATTGTTTCTTGTGACCATTTGCTTGGAAAATTTTTTCCAATCCTTTCCCTTTGAGGTAATGTCTGTTTCTGACTCTAAGGTATGTTTCCTGTATGCAGCAAAATGCTGGATCATGTTTATGTATCCAGACTGTTAGCCTATATAATTTTATTGGGTAATTGAGTCCATTGATGTTGAGAGATATCAACATTGCTGCTTCCTGTTATTTTTGTTGTTAGGGGTGGAATTATGTTTGTATGTTTCTTTTCTTTTGGGTTTCTTGTGAAAAGATTAATTTCTTGCTTTTTCTTGGGTGTCTTTTGGCTCCTTGTATTGGACTTTTCCTTCTATTATACTCTGTAGGGCTGGATTTGTGGAAAGATATTGTTTAAATTTGGTTTTGTCTTGGAATGCCTTGGTTTCTCCATCTATGATAATTGAGAGTTTTGCTGAGTATAGTAGTCTGGACTGGCATTTTTTTTCTCTTGGAGTCTGCATGACATCTTCCCAGGATCTTCTGACTTTTAGAGTCTCTGTTGAGAAGTCTGGTGTAATTCTAATAAGTCTGCCTTTATATGTTACTTGATCGATTTCCCTTACTGCTTCCCTGGTTTGTGGAGGGGGAGTCCCAGTATGCAGGATTTTGGAGTGGGGTTTAGGGTCTTCTCTGTGGAGCAGGGTGTGCCAGAATACCTGGGGAGTTGAGCTGCAACTGGATTGTGGGCTGGATGGGATCAGGTCCAACACCAGGGCTCTGGTTCTGGCATAGGTGGTAACAGGAAGGTGTGTGGGTGGGGAATCTTGCAACTTATTTTCTAGAATAGGAATCCAAAAATGAATTATAAGTCTTGTTTAAATAGTATGGTCAAAAACGACAAAACAAAACATAAACAAGCAAAAGAAAAAAAAAACAATTGAACATGGGAGATTCATAAGCTAAGGCAAGGAGTATTCAACATACTGGGATTCCCCAAACCATAGTAGGGCCTGCAGAATGTCCTCAAATTCTTCTGTAATGTGCTACTATTTCTGTGCAACCAGTTGTGTGAATTCAGCACTCATTCATAAGTATGTGATTCACTTTTGAGTTTTCAGTTGCCACAATCACAGTATTAATCATTTTAATCAAACCCATGGAGACCACAACTAGTCAAACTAATAAACATTAGGTTTAACATAAAAATATGATTTAAATAATAACAAATCTGTGAATATCCATAAAAAATATGAGCGCTATCAGAGAGTGGGTGGTGGGCAAAAGGGGAAACTAACATGCAAATATCCTATCTCAGTATGAAGAATGTGAAAATTAGGAAGAAAATACTACCTACATGGTCTGTATGTTTAATGTACTTTGAGAGTAGGTGGAGCAAAAGGAAAACATGGGGATTACTCCTTGGAGATATGATATTGATAGACATCACACATCTTCTCAGGAGAAGAAAAAAATGTAAGATATCAATCAATGCACAGAAAGGAACTACAGAGCTGTAATCATGAACTTATGTTCAATATGGTCAAAATCCAGTGGTATCTCAAAGTAAATTGAATAAATGAACAATTCAAGACTCAAGTTACATTATCAAGCATAAAGAAAGAAATTGACAAGCCAAAAGGAATCCAGGAATACTGAACATGGAAGTCAGTGAAAGCAACATAGAAAAGAAATAAAGCCAATAACATTTGACTAATACTCATATAAATCAACACTGAACATAAAATATTTTTTACTAAAAAGGTCAGAGATACTAGAAATGCACATAATCACAGAAAATAAAAAGCAATGTGCCCCCTTCCAGCCCGAACTTGTACCCTGAGCAGATATTGGGCACTGGTCCCGCAACTATTCCCACAACACCCAGAGGAAGCCTGTCACCCAGCTGCTCTAGCATGCCCAGGAACACAGGTGAGGAGGGCACAACATCTGCCCCAACATCCAAAGTAACTGGGTCACCGGAGATCCAGGGATGCAGGAATCCCTGCCCAACTACTGGATTGGGCCAATTCCAATCTGAACTTGTGCCCTAAGCAGATCTTAGGTGCTGGTTCTGCACCCTTCCCAAAACACCCATAGGAAGCCTGTCACCCAGGCTCTCTAAAACACCCAGGATCACAGGAACATAGGATCACAGGAGGACGGGATCACAAAGGAAACTCGACTCCCAGGAGATTAGACACACCCAGGAGCACTGGAGCTCTGACACACTCAAGGTCACAGTTGAGGCCACAACTTGTCCCCCAACACCGAGTATAACTGGGACCCACATAGAAATCAGGAAAACACAAACTCCCACCCACCAAGAGGCATAGATTCCTTCCAGCTTGTATCTGTGCTCAGAACACACAAAGGGCTCTGGCCTCCCCCCTACCCATTCTACATCACCAAGAGAAAGCTTGAAAACCAAAATAGGACCTCAGGAGCTTGGTCACACCAGGACTTCAGTTTCTCAGAGGCAGCTTGACTCCCAGGAGCTCTGACACACTCAGGATTCCAGGATCACAGTATCCCAGAATCACAGGATCACAAAGACACCTGGACTCTAAAGAATTCTGACACAACCAGAAGCACAAGGACAGGCCCCAGTCAGAGACAGCTAGGGTGGGCACTAGAGATAACCAGGTGGCTAAAGGCAAACCAAAGAACATAAGCAACAGAAACCAAGGCTACTTGGCATCATCAGAACCCAGTTCTTCTACTACAGCAAGCTCTGGATACCCCATCACATCTAAAAAGCAAGATTCGAAGTTAAAATCATATCTCATGGTGATAATAGAGGACGTTAAGAGGGCATGAATAATTCCCTTTAAAAAATACGGGAGAACACAACCAAAACGATAAAGGAATTGAACAAAACCATCTAGGATCTAAAAATGGAAATAGAAACAATAAAGAAATTACAAAAGAAGACAACCCTGCACATAGAAAAAAACCTAAGAAAGAGATCTGGAATCATAGATGCAAGCATCGTCAACAGAATACAAGAGATAGAAGAGAGAATCTCAGGTGCAGAAGATACCATAAAAAATATTGGCAAAAAAGTCAAAGAAAATGCAAAATGCAAAAAGCTCCTAACCCAAAAGATCCAGGAAATCCAGGACACATGAGAAGCCTAAACCTAAGAATAATAGGTATAGAAGAGAGTGAAGATTCCCAACTCAAAGGGTCAGTAAATATCTTCAATAAAATCATAGAAGAAAACTTCCCTAACCTAAAGAAAGAGATGCCCAGGAATGGACAAAAAGCCTACAGAACTACAAATATATTGGACCAGAAAAGAAACTCTTCCCATCACATAATAGTCAAAACACCAAATGCACAAAACAAAGAAAGAATATTAAAAGCAGTAAAGTAAAAATGTCAAGTAACATATAAAGTCAGACCTATCAGAATTACACCAGACTTTTCAACAGAGACTATGAAAGCTAGAAGATCCTGGACAGATGCATTCAGACATGAAGAGAACACAAATGCCAGCCCAGGCTACTATACCCAGCAAAACTCTCACTTACCATAGATGTAGACACAAAAATAATCCATGACAAACACAAATTTACACATTATCTTTCTGCAAATCCAGCCCTACAAAGGATAATACATGGAAATCTCCAACACAAGGAGGGAAACTACACCCTAGGAAAAGCAAGAAAATAATCTTCTTGCAACAAATTCAAAAGAAGAAAGCCACAGAAACATAATTCTACCTCTAACAACAAAAATAAGAGGAAACAACAATCGCTACTCCTTAATATCTCTTAACATCATTGGACTAAATTCCCCAATAAAAAGACAGACCAATAGACTGGATATGTAAACAGGACCGAGCATTTTGCTGCTTACAGGAAACAAACCTCAATGACAAAGACAGACACTACCTCAGAGTAAAAGGCTGGAAAACAATTTTTCAAGCAAATGGTTCCAAGAAAAAGCTGAAGTAATGATTCTAATATCGAATAAAATCTACTTTCAAGCAAAAGTTACCAAAAAATAAGGAAGGGCACTTCATACTCATCAAGGGAAAAATCCACCAAGATGAGCCCTCAATTCTGAATATCTATGCTCCAATTGCAAGGGCACCTACATTCATAAAAGAAACCTTACTAAGCTCAAAGCATACATTGTACCACAGACAATAATAGTGGGAGACTTCAACACCCTACTCTCATCAATGGACAGATCATGGAAACAGAAACTGAACAGAAACACAGTGAAACTAACAGAAGTTATGAACCTAATGGACTTGACAGATAGCTATAGGACATTTAATCCTAAAACAAAAGAATATACCTTCTCAGCACCTCATGGTACCTTCTCCAAAATTAACCATATAATTGGTCACAAAACAGGCCTCAACGGATACAAGAAGATTGAAATAATCCCATGGATCCTATCAGATCACCATGGACTAAGGCTGGTCTTCAATAATAACAAAAACAACAGAAAATTCACATACACATGGAAGCTAAACAATACTGAATGATAACTTGGTCAAGCAAGAAAAAAGAAAGAAACTAAAGACTTTTTAGAATTTAATGACGATGAAGGCACAACATACCTAAACTTATGGGGCATAATAAAAGCAGTGCTAAGAGGAAAACTCATAGCTCTGAGTGACTCAAAAAAGAAACTGGAGAGAACATACATCAGCACCTTCACAACACACCTGAAAGCTCTAGAACAAAAAGAAGTAAATACACCCAAGAGAAGTAGAAGGCAGGAAATAATCAAACTGAAGGAAGAAATCAACCAAATAGAAACAAAAAGAATTATAGAAAGAATCAATGAAACCAGGAGGTAAGTCTTTTTAAAAATCAATATGACAGATAAACCTTTAGTCAGACTAACCAGAGGACACAGGAACAGTATCGAAATTAATAAAATCAGAAATAAAAAGGGAGACACAACAAAACTGAAGAAATTCAAAAAATCATCAGATTCTACTACAAAAGCCTATATTCAACAAAACTGGAAAATCTGCATTAAATGGACAATATTCTAGAGAGATACCAGGTACCAAAGTTAAATCAGGATTAAATAAACCATCAAAACAGTCTCATAATCCCTAAAGAAATAGAAACAGACATTAAAAGTCTCCCAACCAAAAAAAGACCAGGACCAGGTGAATTTAGTGCAAAATTCTATCAGACTGTCAAAGAAGATCTAATACGAATACTCTTCAAACTATTCCATAAAGTAGAAACAGAAGGAATGTTACTCAATTCATTCTATGAAGCCACAATTATGCTTATACCTAAACCGCACAAAGACTCAATGAAGAAAGAGAACTTCAGACCAATCTCCCTTATGAACATCAATGCAAAATATTTAATAAAATTCTTGCAAACTGAATCCAAGAACACATCAAAACCATCATCCATCATACATCCAGGGATGCAGAGATGTTCAATATATGGAAATCCATCAACATAATACACTATATAAACAAACTCAAAGAAATAAAATACATGATCATCTAATTAGATGCTGAGAAAGCATTTGACATAATATAACACCCCTTCATGTTAAAACGCTTGGAAAGATCAGGGAATTCAAGGTCCATACCTAAACATAATAAAAGCAATATACAGCAAACCAGTAACCAACATCAAAATTAATGGAGAGAAACTTGAAGTAATCCCATTAAAACAGGGGCTAGACAAGGCTGCACACTCTCCCTACCTATTCAGTGTAGTACTTGAAGTCCTAGCCAGAGCAATTAGACAAGAAAAAGAGGTCAAAGAGATGCAAATGGAAAGGAAGAATTCAATATATCACTATTTGCAGATGATATGATAGTACTCTTAAGTGATCCCAAAATTTCAACAGAGAACTCCTAAACCTGATAAAGTGACTGGATATAAATTTAACTCAAACAAATCAGTAGCCTTCTTCTACTCAAAAGGATAAACAGGTTCAGGGAAATTAGGGAAACGACACCCTTCACAATAGTGACAAACAATATAAAATACCTTGTTTGTGTCTCGAACTAAGCAAATGAAAAAGCTTTGTATGACAAAATCATCAAGTCTCTGAACAAAGAGACAGAAGATCTCAGAAAATGGAAAGATCTCCCATGCTCATGGATTAGCAGGATTAATATAGTAAAAATGGCCATCTTGCCAAAAACAATCTACAGATTGAGTGCAATCCCCATAAAAATTCCAACTCAATTCTTCATAGAGATACAAAGAGCAATTAGTAAATTTATTAGGAATAACAAAAAACCCAGGATAGCTAAAACTATTCTCAACAATAAAATAACTTCTGAGGGAATCACCATCCCTGACCTCAAGCAGTATTAAAGAGCAATAGTGGTACAAACTGTATGGTATTGGTACAGAGACAGGCAGATAGATCAATGGAATATAATTGAAGGCACAGAAATGAACCAACACATCTATGGTCACTTGATCTTTGACAAAGGAGCTAAAACCATCCAGCAGGGAAAAAAGGATAGTATTTTCAACAAATGGTGCTGGTTCAACTGGAGGTCAGCATGTAGAAGAATGTAAATCTATCCATTCTCATCACCTTGTACAAAGCTCAGGTCCAAGTGAATCAAGAACCTCGACATAAAACCCAATACACTAAAACTTATAGAAGAGAAAGTGAGGAAGAGCCTCAAACACATAGGCACAGAAGAAAACTTCCTGAACACCAATGGCATATGCTCTAAGATCATGAATCAACAAAGGAGACCTCATAAAATTTCAAACTTCTGTAAGGCAAAGGGTAGTGTCAATAGTACAAAACAGTCCTAAACCCAGGAGAGGACTAATATCAAATATATACAAAGAAAATAAAAGTTAGACTCAGAGAATCAAATAACCCTGTTAAAAACATAGGGAACAGAGCTAAACAAAGAATTCTCAACTGAAGAATATCGAATGGCTGAGAGGCATCTAAAGAAGTGATCAACATCCGTAGTCATCGGGAAAATGCAAATCAAAACAACCCTGAGATTCCACCTCAGACCAGTCAGAATGGCTAAGATCAAAAACTCAAGTGATAATGCTCAATGCTGGTGAGGATGTGGAGAAAGAGGAACATTTTGCCATCATTGGTGGGATTGCAGACTGGTACAACCTGGAAATCAATCTGGAGGATCCTCAGAACATTAGACATAGTACTACCTGAGGACCCAGCTATACCACTTCTGTGAATATATCCAAAAGATGTTCCAAAATATAACATGAACACATGTTCCACTATGTTCATAGCAGCCTTATTTATAATAGCCAGAAGCTGGAAAGAACCCAGATGTCCTTCAACAGAGGTATGGATACAGAAAATGTGGTACATTTACACAATGGAGTACTATTCAGCTATTAAAAACAACAATTTCATGAAATTTTTAGGCAAATGGATAGAACTAGAAAATATCATCCTCAGTGAGGTAACCCAATCACAAAAGAATGCACATGGTATGCATTCACTCATAAGTGTATATTAGCTCAAAAGTCTGGAATACCCAAGATGCAATCCACAGACCACATGAAGCTCAAGAATTTGGAAGATCAAAGAGTGGATGCTTCAGTCCTTCTTAGAAGGGAGAACAAAATATTCACAGGAGGAAATACAGAGACAAAGTGTGGAGCAGAGACTTAGGGAAAGATTATCCAGAGATGGTCCCACCAAGATATCTATCCCATATACTGTCACCAAACCCAGACAATATTATGGATGCCATAAAGTGCATGCTGACAGGAGCCTGTTATAGCTGTCCCCTGGGATGCTCTGCCAGAGCCTGACAAATAGAGAATCAGATGTTCTCAACAACCAGTAGACTAAAAACAGAGCCCCCAATGGAGGAGTTTTTAAAAAAAAAAATGACTGAAGGAGCTAAAGGTGCTTTCAACCCCTTAGGAAGAACAAAAATATCAACCAACCAGACCCCCCAGGAGCTCCCAGAGACTTAACCACCAACCAAAAGAGTACACATGGTGAGACCCATGGCTCCAGCAAAATATGAAGGAAGATGGCCTTATCAGGCATCAATGAGAGGAGAGGCCCTTGGCCCTGTGAAGGCTCAATGCACTCGTGCAGGGGAATGCCAAGGTGGGGAGATGGGAGGGAATTTGTGGGTGGATGGGGGAACACTCTCATAGAGGTAAGGGGAGGGGAGAAGGGATAGGGGGGTTCCAGAGAGGAAATTGGGAAAGGGGATAACATTTGAAATTTAAGTAAAGAAAATATCAACAATAAAAAAAAAACATATATCATGTTCCAACAAGATCAGGCATGCACAGGGTAATATGGCCAAATAATAATAGCCAGGACAATAGGTCTCTGCTAGAGCCCAATAACAAAGAGCATGAAATAGCTTTTATATATATGAGAGAGCTCCTTAAAAAGATATGACTATACCCCTTAAAGAAATCTATGAAAAACAATCAGTGAGAGGAAGAGAATAAAACAGTTCAAGATCCAAAACTAGAAATAGAATAAATAAAGAAAAACAAAAACAAGGGAAATAAGGAAATATAATTTAGGTTTCTTGAAAAGGAACATCAGAGACAAACATATCAAGAAAATACAAGAGGTTGAAGAGGGACATTGAAGGCCCAATAGAAGAAATAGATACCTCCAACAAAGCAAGAGTTAAATCTTAAAATCACTCAGCATAAAACATTGAGGAAAACTAGGACACCATGAATAGACCAAACTGAAAAATAATAGACATAGAGGAAGGACAAAAAAAACAGTGAAATTATCAACAAAATAATAGAAGAAAATCTCCCAAATATATAGAACACCAAATAATTAGACCAAACTGAAAAATAATAGACATAGGTAAGGACAAAAAAAAAAAAAGTAATATATAGAACACCAAATAATTGGACCAGAAAAGAAAAGCCCTTCAGCACATAATAATCAAAAAACCGTACATACAGACCAAAAAACTATATTAAAATTTAGATTGGAAAAGATAATATAAAATTTAAATAGACAGAATATTAAAGATCACATGGGATTTTTTTTCTTACAGCTGTTTATATGGCAGATTTTGTTGATGGATTTTCATATATTGAGCCATCCTTGCATTCCTGGGATTAAGTCTATTTGTATGATGCTTTTTATGTATTCTTCTTTTCAGTTTGCAAGTATTTTATTGAGTATTTTTTGCATCAATGTTTATAATAGCAATTGGTCTAAAGTTCTTTTTCTTTTTGGAGTCTTTGTGTGGTGTAGATATCAGGGTAACTGTGGCTTCATAGAATGAGTATAGCAGTGATCCTTCTGTTTCTATTTTGTGGAATAATTTGAGTATTGGTATTTGCTCTTTTTTGAAAGTCATAGAATTCTGAACTAAAACCATCTGGTGCTGGGCTTTGTTGTTCTTGTTGTTGTTGTTGTTGTTTTGTTTGTTTGGTTGGTTGGTTGGTTGTTGTTGAGATCCTTTTAATGACCACTTCTATTTCTTTAGGGGTTCTAAGGCTGTTTAAATAGTTTACCTAATCTTGATTTAGCTTCGGTAAGTGGCATCTGTCTAGAAAATCATCCATTTTGTTAGGATTTTCCAATTTTGTTGATTATGGGATTTTGAAGACCTAATGATTCCTTGAATACCCTTATTGTCTGATGTTATGTTTCCCTTTTCATTTGGATACTGTCTATCTTTTGGTTTATTCTGGCTAATGGTTTGTTTATCTTCATGATTCTCTTGAAGAACCAGCTCTTGGTTTCATTGACTCTTTATATTGTTTTCTTTGTTTCTAACTGATTGATTTCAGACCTAATGTGGATTACTACATCTCCATCTGCAGTTTGCCCCTCACTACAGTCACTCTCTTCTATGGGACTATCACATTCATTTATGTGATACCAAAGTCCAGCTACTCAATGTACCAGAACAAAAGTTGTGTCCGTGTTCTACATGGTAGTGAGCCCCTCATTTACAGCCTCATGAATAGTGATATTAAGAGTGCCTGAAAAGACAGCTTGGTATTGACTATTATCAAAACTAACAATAGTAACAAATGCTGGTGAAGATGTGTAGAAAAAGAAACCCTTAAGACTGTTGGTGGTTATGTAAGTTAGCACAACCATTACAGAAAATAATGAGTCCTCTATATTTCTGAATCACTATATGATCTAGATATACCTCTTCAAAACATTTATCCAAAGGTAATAAAATCATCATACCAAGACCACTCACTTAACTACCTTTATTGTACCACTATTAAGCTAAAATACATTCTTAGCCTAGGAGGTCAACAGCAGAAGAATAATTGAAGAAAGGATGCTGTGCATGCATCATAGGCTATTATTCAGTCATTAAAAACCCTGGGTGTGCATGATAATGTATGCACTGGGAGGAATTCTAATGAGCCATATACATTACAGAAAACATCCCGTAGACTCTCTCATATGCAGGAACTGTTTAAAAAGTGGCCTGCAAACAAAGGTAGACTATGAAGGAAGGATTGAAAAGCAGAGAGAAGAGGGGCATCAGAGAGAGAAAACAGAGTGGGGTGGACATCACCAAAGCATGACATTGTTTATTTAGAAATTTCACATTGAGAGCCATTAAGATTTTTAGTTGATAATTGTCTTTGGAAAAGACATGATGGGTGTAAATGAGATGCTACCTGTGTTTAAATTAATATGTATGGAACACAGTATGTATTTGTACCAGATGATAACATAATACCCCAGAGTGGTATACCATTTTGCTTTTCAATATTAGTTTAAAATAAATTCAATTAACATTTTAAAGTAAGTACTTTTAGTATTAGGTTGTACATTAATATAAAAATAAACCTCACTTCATTGGGTAAGTTTGTATATTATGGGTGAAGGCATGTTTGTATGTGTGCATATGTATGTGTGTGTATGTGTATATATCAGAGAAAAACCTTGGGAATTGTTGAAAGGGAGCCATAAGTGCCACCTGCACCATAGCAGATGAATGTTTCTTCCCCCAGACCCTATAGCCTGCCTATGTCTCAGGAGGTCTGCTCTAGTCAAGGACACAGGAGAAGTGCTCTATCTAGGAGCAGCACTGCCTGCCTAGCAGGAGGTCTGCTCTAATACAAAACACCCAAGCCAGTAAACACCACAAATAACCAGATAGCAAGAGTCAAGAACATAAGTAACAGAAGCCACTGTAATTTGAAACCATCAGAACCCAGTTCTTCTACCACAGAATACCCCCAAAACACATTAAGAACAAGATTGTGACCTAAAATCCCAATTCATGAAGATGATAGCATCCTTAAAAAGGATATAAATAATGCCTTTAAAGAAATACAGGAAACACAGACAAACTGGTAGAAACTCTCAAAGAAGAAACAAGTAAATCCCTGAAAGAAATACAGGAAAATGAAATCAAACAAATGAAGGAATTGAACAAAACAGTCCAAGACCTAAAATAGAAACAGAAACAATAAAGAAATCACAAGTAGAAACAATCCTAGAGATGGAAAACCAAGAAAAGAGAACAAGAACTATAGATGCAAGCATGACCAACATAATACAAGAGCTGGAAGAGTGAATCATAGGTATTGAAGATACCATGAAAGATATTGTTACATCATCAAAGAAAATGCAATGTACAAAAGTTTCTAACCCATCTTGACTGAGGTAGCACAGTCAAAAAAGGACACACATGCTATGTACTCACTCACAAGTGGTTATTAGGCATAAGATACAGATACCATGTTATACTCAATAGACACAAATCAACTAGACAAAAAGAAACTTAACCCAGGAAGTTTGAATCTCACTAAGAATGGAGGATAAAATAGTTAAAAAGAGGCAGGTGGACGGAGGGGATGGAAGGGAAATGGGAGATTCAGAATGAGGTGTGGGGAAAAACAAGAAAGATGGTTAGATGGGCATGAAAATGAATGGAAATCTGCACACTAACAGGGGGGTGAGGAGGTGGGAATGGTGGAGGTATCTTCAGGACAAGACAGAGAACTGGGATAAAGGGAGGTGCCCAAGAATCAATGAGTGTAACCTTGGTTGTAACTCACTACACTGGGGGTAATGGAACCTAAAGAACTAGGCAGGAACCCAAATATAGTGATACAAACACCAACATACCCACAAAACTTCCAAAAAAAATTTATCCTGTCTACAAGAAATGCAAGGATTGAGGAGTTGAGTAGAGACAGAAGGAATGGCCAACCAATAACCGGTCCAACTTGAAACCCATCCATGGAAAGCACAAATCCCTAACACTAATAATTATGTACTGTTATGCTTGCAGACAGGAGCATGTTGTGCTCTGAGAGGCTCCACCCAGAAGCTGACATAGACAGACACAGACACCCACAGCCAAACAGTGGATGGACCTTAGGGTCTCTTGTGGAAGAGTAGGAGAAAAGAGTAAGGATCCCCAGGGAATAGGAATTCCACAAAAATACCAATAAAGTCAACTAACCTGGAACTGTGGGGCTCTCAGAGTCTAAACCTCTAACCGTAGAATATGCACAGGCTAGACCTAGGTCCTGTAGAGGCTTGATGCCCCAGAGAAGGGGGACACAAGAGGTGTGAAGTGGGAGTGGGTCTGTGGGTGGGGGAGTGTCCTCTTAGAGGAAAAGGGGAGAATCCGGTGAGGGGTTCATGGAGGGGAGATTGCAAAGAGGGATAACATTTGAAATGTAAACAAAATGATTTATAAAAGATACTCTTCCCCATTTTAGCTAATTGGCAGTAACACAATTACAGTTTCTTGGGCCTCTTCCCAAATTCACTATGCTGTTTCTCTTGTTCATTAGTAGAGGCTCCAAAGGTAGTTGGTGATTTCTGAACATCACACTTCTCTTTATTAATTGCAAGGGTCCCACAGACTTTCTTACTAAGGAAGAAGCAGATTTGGCATCTGCACAGTATTTGTAGCAATGCTGCTGAAAGTTGGATTTTTAGCTCATTTGACAAAATGTGGTTAATTCAATAGAGACTCCTGAGCTAGTAGAATTTATCTATTTACCCTAGACTTCTTTTAAGACCTTTCCCCCTTAGTCCTACTTGCTTTTTTAGCACCAGCCCCAAAGGCATTTGCTACTAATGACATGACACAGTGAAGTCATCTGTTTCTACTTCTAGTTAATCTCTGTTTTCTGTCTCTTTTTGTCACTGTAATCCAGGACTGTCCATTCACTGTCTGTGAAATTTATTGCATGGCCTAATTCATCCTCTTTTTTCCAATCCTTAACAGTCTGCCTTACAAAAGCAACTGACACAAGTTTATTGGTTCTCAGCATTTATCTTTCCTTTTGTAGTCACACAATGACTGCAAGGATACAAAGCATTTTCTCACTAGGATATTAGCAAACTGAACCACAGTCATTCTCAGGCCTCCTTCCTTTAGGCACAATACTTTTCTCTGGGAGGTATTTGCTTATTAAATATTTTAATGTGTATATGATTGGGATTGACACCATGCCCAGTCATAGAGCAATTCTATTAAAATTATGCACTTTAACCTCATATTCCATCCCAGTGATGGCCATGCATTGTGACTCAGGCGCAGACAGATAAAGAGTCTGCAGAGAAGGACAAAGGAGTCCTTGGGTTAATTTTTAGGCATGAAATCTCCTTTCCATTAGTATGAGTGGTATATTTGCACTAGACCCAGAATAAAAATGTCGGCAGCTTTGATGTTTTTAAAAAAAGACTGTTCTTTGACAATGAAGCCCACTCTAGAAAAGTAGAGGTATGATACTGAGAAAAAGACCCATGTCTTTTGATATTGGAAAAGCACCCCTAAGATGTTAGAGATGGGAGACTGAAAAAAAAAAGAATTTATATTCTGGCCACATCATCTGAGCTCTGGATAAAGCTAAGTCTTCACTGGTTCATCCCTGTACCTTCTGGGCATGAGACAATGGTACCATTGATTGGTCAAGTCAGTTTGGACTAACTCCTAAGTCCCATGATTCTTATACAAGGCCTGTGAGAATATAAGATTGGCTTTATTTCACTTAAAAGTTCTAACAGGAATAGAGAACGTACATCTTTGGCTGAAAGTGCTATGCCTAGCATAGGTGTCTTGTAAGATCCAACTATGAAAATAATCAGAAACAGGTTTTTCTTTTTATTATCAATTATTTCATTTATTTACATCCCAAATGTAGCCCTCCTCCCTGTCCCCACCTGCAAAGTTTTTCCCCCCTCCACCCTTCCCTTTGCCTCTGAGAGAGTGTCCCCATGTACCACACCAGGGTATCAGGTTTCTACAAGATTAGGGGCATCCTCTCCAACTGAGGACAGACAAGGCAGCCCTCTGTTACATAAGTGTTGGGGCCTCAGATCAGCCCATGTACGCTCTCTAGTTAGTAGCTCAGTCTCTGGGAACTCCCATAGGTTCAGGTTAGTTGACACTGTTAATCTTCCTGGTGGATTGCCATCCTCTTGATTCCTTCAATCCTCCCCCTAACTCTTCCATGGGGTTTTCAATCTACATCCAATGCTAGGCTGTGAGTATCTACATCTGTCTCCATCAACTGCTGGTAGAATGTCTCAGAGGACAGGCATGCTAAGCTCCTGTCTGCAAGCACAACATAGCATTAGTAATAGTGTCAGGGTTTGACGCCTGCACATGGGATGGATGCCAAGTTGGCCATGTCACTGGTTGGCCCATTTGTTTAGGCTCTGCTCCATTTTTGTCCTTGCACTTGTTTTAGACAGGAGCAATATGGGGTCAACGTTTTGTAGGTGTGTTGATGAACCAATCCTTCCACTAGTGATCCTTACTGAGGATCCTGTCTCTACAGGTTCCATATCCCCACCATTGGACATTTAGGCTAAGATCATCCACACTGAGTCCTGGAGACTTCCCCATCCCAAGTCTCTGGGATTTTCTTGAGGTTCCCCCAGCCCCCACCTCCAGAAGCTGCATATTTCATTCATTCTCCTGGCCCTCTGGGCCTCCTCCTCTGTCTCCCCCTATATATGATCCTGCCTCCTTTATCCTCTCTCTCCCCTCTCCCATCTTCTCTCTCTCCCTTCTCACCTCTTCCTTCTCCCCTCTCCCTACCCAGGTTGCTCCTTCCCTCTGCCTCCCATGATTATTTTGTTCCCCCTTCTAAGTGAGACTGAAGAATCCTCACTTGGGCCTTTCTTCTTGTTTAACTTCCTAGGATCTGTGGGGTATATAATGGGTATTTTGTACTTTTTTGGCCAGTATCCACTTATCAGTGAGTACATACCATGCATGTACTTTTGGGTCTGGGCTACCTCACTCAGGATGATATTTTCTAGTTCCATCCATTTGTCTGCAAAATTTATGATGTCATTGTTTTTAATCACTGAATGGTATTCCATTGTGTAAATGAACTACATTTTCCGTATTCATTCTTGGTTGAGGGACATCTGGGTTCCTCCCAGTTTCATGCTGTTATGAATAAGGCTGCTATGAACATACTGGAGCATGTGCCCTTGTGATATGATGGAGGCGTCTTTTGGGTATATACCAAGTAGTGGTATCACTGGGTCTTCAGGTAGAACTATTTCCAATTTTCTGAGGAACTTCCAGATTGATTTTGTATGCCCAAATTTTCAATCTGAACAGTTTTTATAATTTGAAAATTCCACACACACATATACACTGAAATATTATCATATCTACCTCCATTTATCCCTTTAACACTCTCCATATCCCTTCATATCTTTTCCAAATTCATGTCTGTTCTGATTTTTTTATCATTCACTAAGTTCAGCTAGTGATGTCATATATGCATGGGTGTGGGGCCATCCACTGGATCATTTAGATGTAACATTTGCTATTTCTCAATAAAGAATGATTCTCCTTATCCTAGCAAATATTCTGGTTAAAAGTCCATGGCTGGGAAAGTCATAGGCCCCCCAGAAGATCCTACTATTGTTATTTTGCTAAATGGCCATTCTGTTCATTTGTCTTTAAAATTTTATGTTCATATTTATTGGTTTGGGCTGTGCTCAGCTTGGTTAGTGAAACCTGTTGTTCTGCAGTGGGCAGCAGTAAATGCAGAGAATCAGAACTGGTCGGAGTACTGAGAATGACATTGAATGCAAAACCCATTTTTAAAAATTATTTTAAATCTTTTTTATAGCCCGTCATCGTGCCCCTTCCAGTCGGCCCTCTGAAACTTCCTCATCCAATTCCTCCTCCCTATCTCCAAGAGGATGTCCCCTCCCCACCCCACCATGCCTCTCCATTTCCTGAGTCCTCAATTTTCTCAAGGATTAGGTGCATCTTCCCTCACTGAGGCGACAGCAGGCAGTCCCTCTGCTGTATGTGTCGGAGGCCTCGTATCAGCTAGTGTGTGCTGTCTGAGAAATCTCACCAGGTCCAGGGTAGTTGAGACTGCTGGTCTTCCTATGGTTGCTCTCCTCCTTAGCTTCTTCCAACCTTTCTCTAATTCAACCACAGGGTCGCTGGTTTCTGTTCATTGGTTGGTTAGAAGTATTTACATCTGTTTTTTAGCTGCTTGTTGGACCTCTTGGAGGCAGATGCTTCCATCTGTAAGCACACCATAGCATCAGTAATAGTGTCGGGCCTTGGAGCCTCCCCTCGTGCTGGATCCCAATTTGGGCCTGTCACTGGACCTCCTTTCCCTCAGCCTCTTCTCCATTTTTGTCCCCTGCAGTTCTTTTACATGGGAACAATTTTAGGTCAGAGTTTTAACTGTGGGATGGCAACCAGATCACTACACTCGATGCCTTGTCTTTCTTCTAGAGGTGAGCTCTACAAGTTCCCTCTTCCCACTGTTAGGCATTTCATCTAAGGTTTCTTCCTTTCAGTACTGAGCGTATCTTACCTCCCAAGTCTCTGGCACACTCTATAGGGACCCCCCACCTTCTACCTACTGAGGTTGTCTGTTTCCATTCTTTCTGCTGGCCTTCAGGGCTTCGCTTCTGTTCTCCCACAATACCTGATCATGTTCCATTTTTCCCTTCCTGTTCCCTCTCCCACCCAAGTTCCTCCTTGCTCTGCCCCCCTATGAATGCTTTCTTCTCACTCCCCAAGTGGGATTAAGGCATCCTCACTTGGGTCCTTTGGGTTGTTAACATTCTTGAGTCCTGTGGGCTACATACTATGTATGTCCTTTTGCATCTGAGTTACCACTCAGGACGATATTTTCTAGTTTCATCCATTTGCCTGCAAAATTCATGATTTCCTCATTCTTAATAGCTGAAGAGTATTCCATTGTATAAGTGAAGCACATTTTCTGAATCCATTCTTCACTGTGGGACATCTGGGTTGTTCCCAGTTTCTTACTATCCCAAATAAGGCTGTATGGAGATATTGAAGCATGTGGCTCTGTGGCATGGTGGGGCATCTTTTGAGCACAACCCAATATTTTTTATTTAAAAATTATTCATTTATATTACATATTCCCTTTATATCACATTCACTTCATCTCCCCATTCACCCCTCCCACAATCCTTCTTCTTCCCATTCCAGTTCTCCTCTAAGCAACTGTGGGTATCCCCTGGGTATCACCCATCCCCTGATCTTGGCATTTCAAGTCTCTGCTAGGCTAGGCACTTCCTCTTCAACTGAGACCAGATAAGGAAGCCCAGTTAGTAGAGCATATCCCAAGAACAGGCAGGTTTTGGGATAACTGCCATTCCAGTTGTTGGACCCACATAAGGACCAAGCTGCACATCTGCTACATATAAGTGGGGAGGCCTTAGTCCAAACACTGTATGTTCTTTGGTTGGTGGTTCAGGCTCTGAGAGCCCCAAGGGTCCAGATTTGTTGATTCTACAACCCAATTTTTTTTTAAAAACAAGGTTTTATTTATTTTATGTATGTAAATACATTATTCATGTCTTCATATATACAAAGAGAGGGGATCAGATCTCACTACAGATAATTGTGAGCCACCATGTGGTCACTAGAATTGAACTTAGAACTTCTAAATGAGCAGTCAGTGCTCTTAACTGCTGAGCCATCTCTCTAGCCCATGCAACTCAATTTTGATGCTCTCAAACTATTTCTTGAAAATTAGATGATGATAAAACCAGGCTTTCCATAAAGTAACTTCACACATTTCATAACAGTGTACAAGATGTTCACCTCTGAAGAGCTCTTCCCTTGGGTCAGCTTGCTCTCACTGTGGCCTGCACCTCCTATCTTCTCAGGTCTTATTTATAGCATTTGTTCAACTCCACTTCCATTTCCTTAAGGTCAGGCAAGTCAGCTCCTCACTTCACAGTTTCATCTTCATAATTGGGGACACAATGGTAAAATCAAATCTCTTGTGTGAGGACATGGGTATTCCCTGTAGAAGCCTGAAGTAGAGGTGCACCTAGTTAGTATCATGGTGTTTCCTGATCTCCACAGAGGAAAGTCTGTATACACGGAGCATAAGATCTCCAGAGAGAAGGCTTCTCCCAGAGCATACAATGTTATAAAATCAGTGCACTCATGCACCAAGTTGTATGGATGGGAATGATTTTTAAATAGGAGGTCAAATATCTGACCCAGTAGGTTAAGCAACTGTTTATAGGTTTTGAGCTAAAGATTATGCTTGAGATTCTGTCAGTGGTTTCCACCTTATCATCATTTCTGTCAGGGGGATCCCATTTCAATTCTACTGGCATTTGAGGGACTTGGCAAGGATTGCTCTGCTCAGGTAAGAAAACCAGTTGCTCCAGTTGCTCCACCTTTCCTCTTCACACAAAGGCTGGATAACAGCTGGAGCTCTAAGCTTGCACAACTCATCAGTTCATAGAGGGATCAGAGTGAGGGTGGTCAATGGCAATTCTGTAGAAAGGAAACCCTGAGGAGAGAGCAGCTTCATCAGCATGAAAAGGAAAGTCAATGCTGCAGCCAGTCGACCATGCTGGTGAATTAGACAAGTTAGCACCAGGCACTCCATGTTAGAGCAAGAGGGTCCAGTCACATCCAGTTCTTATAAAACATTCACAAAAGTATCACTTAGATTTGTTTAATTAATTTTTTATTAGCCCACTTGTTTAGCTATTTAAATAAGATCCTCTTTGTACTATCTTATATTAAACTAGTTCATTTTATACATTAAAAATTGAATATATCATTTTGTCTTTTAAAGTTTTTTTTCTCCAGAGATAATTTTACTTATTTTATGAAAATTTTGACATCCTTACATATTATTGTAGTTAGCATAGATATTTGGTATGAGTATCTGTGTGCCTGTGCGTGCGTGTGTGTGTGTGTCTGTGTGTGTGTGTGTGTCTGTGTGTGTGTCTGTGTGTGTGTCTCTGTGTGTGTGTGTCTGTGTCTGTGTGTGTGTGTCTGTGTGTGTGTGTGTGTGTGTGTGTGTGTGTGTGTGTGTGTGTGTGTGTGTGGTGTTGGCCCTCACATGTCAAGGCCAGAAGTTGACATTGGGTGGCTTCTTCTATAATTCTTTAATTCTTTTTATTCTTTTAGACAGGATCTCACAGTGTAGCCCTGGTTGACCTAGAACTTGCCTGTCTTTGCTGCCTGAGTGCTGGGATTAAAGGCATGCAGCATCATGTCACGATATCTACCCTATTTTCTATGACAGAGTCTGGTAGAACTTGATCTTGTCATTTCAGTTCTGCTGACTGAGCAGTGAGTCCTGGAATCTGTCTGGTTCTGTGAAACTGTGTGGTTTCTGGGGTCCAACCTCAGGTCATCGTGCTTGAACATGAATAGCAATCAAGCTGCCTACTGAGCCATCTCCCTAGTCCTAGGTGATGCTTTTAGGACATCACCAGAGTCATACTTAGTAAATCAACTTTTATTTTCTCTCTGTTAATGTCCTAATGATCTGAACCACATGTATTGTGTCTTCAGTTTGTTCAATTCTGTCCTCTAACTCTCCTGTGCCATGTCCCACATTACAATTCTGTTTTGTCTCCCTAAAGCTTTATATAAAGGCTGGCATCCTCTGCTCTAGTACTCAGGTGTCTCTAGAGCTCATTCCCTTTACCTATGCTTCTAAAACAGTCATTTCCACTCTGGTTTTCTTACATGGCTGCCAGAGAAATGAACATTTTACTCTGTGAGTCAGAGGAGGTCTGAAGGATTTGGGAGGAATCATGGGATTGTTTTGATGAGTCTTAGGAAACAGATGGGAAGAGAAGGTGTAAGAAATGGGAAGTCATCAGGGCTTCATATGCTAATGAGAAGGAACTTGAATGGAGGTCAGGATCTGGTAAGGTTTGTGGGTTTCTGGTTCTAAGGATGTGTGAGTAGTGACAATGGGGGGAGATCTGGAAATGGGGTCTGGGAGGTGCAGGGAGAGTGGGGAGCTTTGTCCAAATTGGGGCTATAAAGGGGAGTTGGACAAGGAGGAAAACAGTTGTATGTAAGACTGGAAAATGGCAGAGAATCAGGAATTTCATGCTTGTTTACTGCCTAACTGCTGAAGTTCCATCTCCCTCAGCCTAGCCCTCTTAACTGCAGTTTTCTACTGATGAATTAGATGCCTAAGTCAAAGCCAGAAATGCTGTGCAGAGGAATTCCTGACCATACAGTTAGGGTTCCACATGCAGGGAGGAGCACAGGCTCAAGCCTGGGATTGTGGCAGGGTCAGGACCAGTTCCTAAGCCAGTGGTGCTCACACTCCACAGCAGCCTCAAGCTCCTAGAAAAGTCAGACAGTAAATGCAGCTCTTCTTTGCTCTCCTGTTGTTGATTATTTCCCTTCAGACACAACAGTCAACTGAGGGAAGAGTCCGGGTTTCCTAATTTAAATATTTATCACTCCATATATTTAGTAAATACCAATTAATCACTTTTATCTATTATGTATATAGATATCTGTTCTCAGTTCTGGGAACAACACAAAATCTAGGACAAAATTACTGTCACCCTGCAGTTTATATTCTTGAGGGAGAATTAGGCATTGAACATAAAAACCCAACAGACTGGATTATTTCCATTGGTAGTGAGTGCTCTGGCAAATGACAAGGCAGGTGATAGGAGTTAGAGCCCTGGGTGGTAGGGATGCACCAAGTGGCTGAGATGTCTTCTGTGGAGTGTATGGCTCAGGCTTAGCTGAAAGGGTGCAAACATTCCTTGGTGATGGTTGCTCAGACAGCGAGTGGGGGACACAAACTCCAAGTATAGCTGTATTTTCCTTTAAAGGGAGCAAGTGAGCCATAGATTCAGAATGGTCCGACATGGTGTTTTTTAAAAGCATTTTCTGATCCCAAGAACCAATGGTATAAAATTGGTTTCTAAAATTTCTCATTGGGGCAAATTCCAGTAAATTTGGTTCATCAGGACCAGAAACCAAAAAAAAAATACTCTGGAAGCCATTTGACTTATGTTCATTTGGGGTCACTTTATCTACAAATCAATTTTTTGGAGATATGGTATATTTATTCAGGTATATATGGTTGATTTTTCAATCTTAACAAAGTAAAAGTGTGTTTTGTACTTTATTTAAAAAATATTTGCCAATATATTTACATTTAAAATTATCATAGTTTTAATTTTTTGTATTATATACTAATTTCTAATTTGAAATTATTTAAAATTCATATACAAGTATACAATTAAAAATAACACAAAGCCTGGAGAGATGGCTCAGCGGTTAAGAGCACTGACTGCTCTTCCAGAGGACCTGAGTTCAAATCCCAGCAACCACATAGTGGCTCACAACCATCTGTAACAAGATCTGATGCCCTCTTCTGGTGTGTCTGAAGACAGTGACAGTGTACTCGTCATATATAAAATGAATAAATAAAATCTTGAAAAAAAATAACACAAAGATGCATGCATCAGAGTAGTGAAAAGTAGATTCTAAATAACACAATGCTTGTGTATGTTCTAAGAATGCGTTTGGTTAATTTTTGCTACATAGAAAACTGGTGCCAAAGACTATTGGTCTTTTAGTTAATGTTTTAGCTTTAAAATTATCATTATATTACTACTACTACTACTACTACTACTACTACTACTACTACTACTACTACTATACTACTACTACTACTACTACTATTACTACTACTACTACTATTTTATTATCATTATTATTATTATTATTATTATTATTATTATTATTATTATTATTATTATATGTGTGTGTGTTGCATGTGCCATGGAAATCTTCTGGAGGTCAGGTGACTTAGGAATTGCTTCTTCTGTCTACCATATTAAGAATGGTCTAATTTGATTCTGTTGCAACATACTCTTCAGACTAACCTCAAACTTAAGGGTATTTCACTCAGCTTTGCCTCTCACTCACATCTTGTCATAGGAGTACTAGGATTACATATTACTATATCATTTATATCAAATTCATTTTTTAATTGTGAGTTCAAAGGGTGGAACTGAAGTCAGGCTATGAGCCAAGTGCTTTCACTAGCTGAATCATTTTACCAGCCTTATTTTATAATTGTTAAATGATTTCTGAGCCAACATTGTAACTTGTCCATTTGTGTTTTAAAGATTCATTGTTACAACTTATTGATAATTCTTCAAAACTGCTAGTCTGAATCTCTGTCAAAAGAAGCATGTCTTTACAATTTCTGCCAAGAACTCCAAATTTGAACTCAGCTCCTGGTCTGTGACTTCATCTCACATGTGCTAGATCCCTAAGACCAACACAGGGTTCCACTATTGAAATGAGGAGGCAAAATCACAGCTCTGGTTGACTTCATCCTCTTGGGATTTTCTAACTATCCTGAACTTCAAAGGCAGATGTTTGGACCTTTCCTAGTTATTTATCTGGTGACAGTGTTGGGAAATGCCATCATTATCACGATCATCTTCCTGGACCAGAGCCTGCACATCCCCATGTACCTGTTCCTGCA
Organism: Rattus rattus; assembly: GCF_011064425.1. Classification (NCBI taxonomy): domain Eukaryota; kingdom Metazoa; phylum Chordata; class Mammalia; order Rodentia; family Muridae; genus Rattus; species Rattus rattus. The sequence continues at coordinate 106,718,707 of NC_046155.1, forward strand.
AAACTTATCCTTAGTGGACCTTTGTTTCAGCACAGTCATTACACCTAAAATGTTGATGGTCCTAACCACTGAGAAAGCAACCATTTCCTTTGGGGGCTGTTTTGCACAAATGTATTTCATTCTTTTCTTTGGTGTGACTGAGTGTTTTCTCCTGGGATCAATGGCTTATGACCGATTTGCTGCAATCTGCCATCCTCTATCCTACCCAGTGATTATGAATAAAAGAGTGTTTGTGAAATTAGTAATGTTCTCATGGTTCTCAGGTACCATGATGACTACTCTACAGAGCATATGGGTGTTTAGCTTCCCCTACTGTGGCCACAGGGAAATTAACCATCTCTTCTGTGAGACTCCTCCTGTGCTGGAACTCGCATGTGCAGACACATTTGTGTTTGAAGTCTATGCTTTCACAGGCACCATTTTCATTGTCGTGGTCCCCTTCCTGTTGATACTCTTGTCTTATACTCGAATTCTCTTTGCCATCCTGAGGATGCCATCCACTACAGGGAGGCAGAAGGCCTTTTCCACATGTGCCTCTCATCTCACCTCTGTCACCCTCTTCTATGGCACAGGCAGTATAACTTATCTCCAGCCCAAATCCAGGTACTCACCAGACACAAAGAAACTGATGTCATTGGCATATATACTACTCACCCCTCTGCTGAATCCACTCATCTACAGCCTGAGGAACAAGGAGATGAAAAGGGTTGTGTTGAAATTATGGCAAAGAAAAGTAACTTTACACACAGATTGATTTTTTGAGGAACTTGTTTTATCATGCTTTTGATGCCTATGGATTTTGAAGGTGGTGAAAACAAGAGTATATTTCTTGGTTAGAGTGTGTTTTCTTTCTTGATTATTTCCATGTTTGAAAACATGTCACATTAATCTTCATTGTAAATACTTTACTCAATTGTTTTTAAGAGGTATATGCTTCTGAAATATAATTCACAGTTTATTGATATACTTTATGTTATTGACATACAGATTATTGCTATACCATTGCCATAAAGATGATGTCTCAATAAACATCTAGTTCCTTATATGTTCATATATTTGATGGTTTTACTTATTTTTCCATTAAATAATTTATTTATTTATTCATGTTACATTCCAATCGCTGACTCCCTTACCCCCTTCACACAGTCTCTTTCCCATTCCTCCCTCCCATTCTCCACTGAGAGAGTGGCACCTCCCCTGGGTATCTCAACCCTGGCGCTTCAAGTCACCGCAGAGCTAGGTGCATCCCTTCCACTGAAGATAGAAAAGGCAGCCCAAATTAGAGGAACAGGATCCATAGACAAGATACAGCTTTAGGAACAGCCGCTACAGTTGTTGGGGAACCTGGATGAGGACCAAGCTGCACATCTACATATGTGTGTAGGCCCTAGATCCAGTCCATGTATGCTCTTTGATTGGTGGTTCAGTCTCCAAGAGCCCCAAAGGGCCCAGGTTGGTTGACCTTGTTTGTTTTTCCTGTGGAGTTCCTATCCCCCTGTGGCCCTTGATTCTTCTACCAACTCTTCCATAAGACTCTCTAAGCTCTGTCCAGTGTTTGGCTGTTGTCCTCTGTATCTGTTTCAGTCAGCTGCTGAGTGGAACCTCTCAGAGGATAGTTATATGAAGCTCCTATTTGCAAACATAACAGAATATCAGTGTTTGCCCTTGGGATGGGTCTCAAGCCGGGCCAGTTATCAGTTGGCCATTCCTCAGACTGTTCCATCTTTGTCCCTACAGTTCTTATAAACAGGACAAATTTTGCATAAAAAGTTTTGAAAGTTAGTTGGTTTCCTTATCTCTTCACTGGTATCCTACCTGTCTACAGGAGATAACCTTTTTTTCGATATCATATCCCGTTGCTTGGAGTCTCAGCTAAAGGCTAAAGTTACCCCCATAGACTTCTGCTAGCACCCCCAATCCTAGGTCTCTAGGATATACTAGAGATGTCCCCTACCCCCAACCCTGCCAGCCACCGATTTCCATTCATTCTTGGTGATTTTATTTTTTATGTGATACATTCTTCAAGGATGATTAAGGACATGAATTATTTTGTATTTATACACTTTAGTAGGTGTTATAGATGCTGGCTAAGCTGGTGCATTCTTTTAATCCCAGCACTGTCAAGTTCAATGCAGGAAAACCCAAAACTCCAGATAAGCCTGGGCTACATGTGTTCCAGAGCACTGTGAGCTATATACAAAATGAGGATCATCCTGAGAATACAAAGGCTAAGGATACCACTCAGTGATAAGTAGAATGCTTGCTTAATCCCAGTGTCTAGTGAATATTAAGAACAAGCAAAGAAATATTAGAGCAGAATTGCTGTACACATGTACATGGTTACTTAATACTGTTGTAAAGTCCCACTGAGCATCTCTCCTGTCTAAAGCATCAGGAGATCAAAAACATGGTGAAATTTTTCTAGAGAGCAAATCCATTCCAAGAAAGAGTAAAAAAAAAAAAATATGTATTTATTGGTTCTTTCCAGTTTGCACCTACATTGTGGAGTGGACCCTGGGTTCTGGCTCTCTACCCACTCAACCCTCACCCGGAGGCAACTTGAACCCCAGGAGTTCTGACATACTCAAGATCCCAAGTGAGGCCCCCAACCCATACCCCAATCCCTGGTGTATCGGACTCCCCAAGACTCAGAGGATACAGAAACCCCTACCTAATCAGAGGCATATGTTCCTTCTGTTTTGCACCTACAACAAGGAGCTGACCCTGAACTCTGATTCTCCACCCACTCTGCCCCACACCCAGAGGCAGCTGGACACCTAGGAGCTCTGACACACCAGGATACCAGAATTATAGGATCAGAGAGAAAGCTGAATCCCAGGAGCTCTGAAAAACCAGGATCACAGGATTACAGGTTCACAGCAAGGCCAGTAAGCACAACAGATAACCATATGGCAAAAAGCAAGAACAAGAATATAAGCAACAAAAAACAATACTACTTGGCAACACAAAAACCCAGATCCACCACCACCACAGCAAGCCCTGGATCCTGTTAAGGCTTGGTGCCCCAGTGTAGGGGAATTCCAGGGCAGGGAGGAAGAAAGGAGTGGGTAGGGGTTGCAGAAGCACTCTCATTGAAGTAGGGGAAGGGGATTAGATAGAGTTTGCCAGAGGGTAAACCGGAAAGGGGACAACATTTGAAATGTAAATAAAAAATATCCAATAAGAAAGAAAGACATATAAAGTATGTAGGCAAATGGGTGGAACTAGAAAATACACCGAGCAAGGTAATCTACACTGAGAAAGGCACATATAGCATGTACTCACAAGTGGACATTAGCCATAATGTACAGTATAATCATGCTACAAATTCATGGACCCAAAGAAACAAAGTAATAAGAAGCCCCAAGGAAGGATGCATAAATCCCACTCAGGTGAGAAAACAAAATGGCCATCAGATGTTGATGAAGAGAGGGAACTAGGTGACAGAATGGGTGGGGAAGGCTAAAGGTATGGAAATCAGATACAGAGACAAGAGTAAGGGAGAGCAATGGGAGTGAGAAATATAGGGTGTCACTATCTCTGTGACTAGCTAGAAACCTAGCACTGGGATGCTCCAGGGAATATGTACAGGTGACCCTACCAAGATTCCTACCCCTGGAGGATATGGAGACTAAAGTGGCCACCTCGTGTAGCCAGGCAGAACTTCTAATGGAGGGAGAGGGACAGCAACTCACTCACAAAACCTTCAACCCAAAATCTGTCCTGTAGGTAAGATGCCCAGGGATAAGGATGGGGCAAAGACTGAGGGAATGGCTCACCAATGACTAGCCCAACTTCAAACACACTCCATGTGAGAGAAACAACTCCTGACATTATTAATAACAGTCTGCTATGCTTACAGACAGGAAACTAGCATCACTGTCTCCTGAGATGCTTCATCCAGCAGTGGGTGGAAACAGATGTAGAAATCCACACCCAAACACCAGGCAGTGGCTGAGTCTTGTGGAAGAGTTGGTGATAGAGTTGAGCCAACCTGAGGGGTCAAGAATTCCACAAGTAGACCAAAGATCATGCAGAGGCTGGACCTAGGCTACCTGTATATTTGTAGCAGATGTACTTCTTGGTCTTCATGTGGGTCCCTTAACAATTGGAATGGAGGCTGTCTCTGACTCAGTTGCCCGCCATTGGATTTTCTTACCCTAACTACCCTGCCCAGTTGGCCTCAGTAGGACAGTATGCATTTAGTCCTGTTTTGACTAGCTGTCCTATTTCGGGGCAGGGGGTGGGTGGAGATCCATCTTTCAGGAAAAGTAGAGAGAATAATAGGAGAAGTGATTTGTAAGTGTGGGACTGGGAGATGTGGGATGGGTGTAAGGGATGTGAAGTTAATAAATAAATTAATAAAAAAGTATACAACAACATATTTACCAACCTAGAACTCTCACTACACTAAGTATGAGTATAACCTCAGACGTTAAAACTCACTGCTTAAACAAAAACAGAATCTGTTAGAAATTATCAGATCTGGGGAAATGGTTTAGTCACTGAGGTGCTTACTTTTCAAGACTGAGGACTTCACAGGAGAAATGCAAGTTCAGTGAGTAGATGGTGGAGTGTGATTGAAGCAAACACATTCAGAATGCACATGCAAATATATGTGCACATACAGATCAATACAGTTATGATATTTTTCTTACAAAATGAAGACCAGTGTATATTATATGGACCTTTACTTGATCCTATGTATGTGCAAAAAATATTTGATTAACTCATCTCATTCTTCAGCTACGTTTCAGGCTAAACAGGACATTGGCTATAAGACCAAACTATATGCTAATGTTTAAACATATTCCAAATCTTTTTAAACTATATCTATCACCCAAACATGTTCTCAACACATATCTAGTGAGCTTCTGGGATTTTGTATATGATTATTAACACAGAGAAATGAAATGCATGGGCTGAAGGGAAAGAATTAGAAACTACACAATATTTGAGCCCAAGGAGACTATATTTAATACATATTTCTCAGAGCACAAGAATTATACAGTAATCTGAGCAGATGGAATATAAGTGTCTGAGGTGGTAGACGACTAGAAGGAAAAAAGTCTTATAAACATAGCTAGGAAGGTACAAATTCCCAGTGATTAAAGGCAGAAAACACAAAACTTTGCAAGTCCAAAAGAGACTATATCCAAATATGAAGAATAGAACTAAACACACAATTCTACTATTGGCATTAGTGAATGAAAATTTCAACTCCTGAGAAAGAAAAACACAGGTTTTTTTTTTTCAAATGAGAGTCCATACCCTGAGAAGTTGACTCTACTTCACTGCAAGATCACATATACCACCACTACCACCCAAAAAAATGGCAGCAAAAATTAGTCTTGAAGGACTTAAAAGACAAAGGAAATACAGTTGGGTGGATAGTAAATGTGGGAAAAGAAAAAATTAGGGAACGGGGTGATTATGATCAAAATATCTTGTAAAAATAAAGACTATCAACAAATGAAAAAATATTACATTTTTTAAAGATATGACCCAAATTTTTCCTGACTAAAAGAAATGCAGGGACAAAAGTACAACAGAGATTAAAGGGAAGGTCATCCATCCAGTGACTGGCCCAACTTGTCATTTATCCCATGAGCAGGCACCACACCCTGATATTATTTTTACTGATGCCATGTTGTGCTTTCAGAAAGGAGCCTAGCATGGCTGTCTTCTGAGAGGCTCTACCAGCAGCTGTCTGAGACAGCAACCAGCATCTGAGACAGACAGCCAACCATTGGACTGAAGTCAAGGACCCCTATAGAAGAATTAAAGGAAGGATTGAAGGAGCTGAAAGGGATGGTAACCCCATAGGAAGAACAACAGTGTCAACTAACCCAGATACCTAGAAGCTCCCAGAGATTAAGCCACCAACCAAAGAATATACATGGGCTGATCTGTGACACCCGGCACATACTGTACTAGAGGATTGTCTCTACTACTATTGTTTGGCCTCAGTGAAAGAGGATGTGTTTAATCCTATAGAGACTTGATGCCCCAGGGAAGGGGGATAAAGGAAGTGAGCTAGGGTTGTGGGGGAGGGAGAAGGGAGGGGTAGGGGAGATGTGAGGTGGAACCACCCTTTCAGAGGCAAAGGAGCAGGGAAGTGGGTGAAGAACTCTTGGAGGAAGGACCAGCAAGGAGTCAACATTTGGAATGTAAATAAATGAAACAATCAAAAGAAACAAGAAAAAATATCCATATGTAAACTCATTTCCAAGTCCACAATTAAAATTTTGTATTCTGGGTTTTTCTCTTACTCTTTGAAACACAAACACTTTTTCCGGGCTGTTTGCTATTTGCATTTATCCTTTTCAGTATCTGTTTTGTGTTGCATATGTGGATAAAGCCTCATTTATTCAACCACTTTGCCTTATTTTATACTTTAGAAGACAAAGCAGGAAATGACTATATTATTCTATAGAGCTTTTCGTGAATATGGTCACATTCCAAATGGCTAATCTTGGACTTAGGTCCTGTGGAAATTCCATTACATGTAAAACAAAAGTAGGCTATGAATAAGATACTGGCAGAGAGTTTGCCTATAAATGATGCCCTGGGGTTATCCTCTGAATCACAAACACTAAAAAAAATAAAAAATAAACAGAATGAAACATAATGTATGAAAAAAAAGATATGTCCGTCAAGCCAATCAAATGTAATAGAACAACTAGAAGCACAAAAAAAAAAAAAAAAAAACCCTCTAGACCTAAATGGCAATAAAACATACAAACGGATGGAACTAGAAAAATATCATCCTGATTGAAGTAATACAGACACAAAAGAACCCACATGGTTTGTAGTAGGGTTAATAAAGATATTTTCCCAATCTGTAGGTTGCTGTTTTGATCCCCTGACAGTGTCCCTTGGCTTACAGAAGCTTTTGTATTGTGGGTTTTTCTCTTTTCCAAAAGGTCCCATTTATCAATTGTTGATCTTAGAGGCTGAGCCACTGGTGTTCTATTCAGGAAAATTTCCCCCAAGACAATGCATGCAAGCCTATTTCCCATTTTTCTCTTCTATTAGATTCAGTGTATCTGATTTTATGTTGAGGTCCTTAATCCACTTGAACTTGACTTTTGTGTAAGGTGATAAATATGGATCCATTTGCATTCTTCTACATTCAGGGTGCCAGTTGAACCAGCACCATTTATTGAAAATGCTTTCTTTATCCCACTGTATGGTTATGGCTTTTTTGTCAAATATCAAGTATCTATAGGTATGTGTTTATTTCTGGGTCATCAATTCTATTCCATTGATTGACCTCTCTGTCTCTGTACCAATACCCTGCAGTTTTTATCACTATTGCTCTGAACTACAGCTTAAGGTCAAGGGTGGTAATTCCCTCAGTTTTTTCAGTGTTCAAAATTGTTTTAACTATCCTGGGTTTTTTGGAATCTAGGGATCTGCATTTGGGAGGATGATAGGTCTACCAGTCTACCTACTGATTTTTGTATTGGTTGAAAAAGTTTTGTTCCTTGGTTTCTATTTCCTCTCTAGATTTTCAGAGAATATATTGGTTGCATGTTGCCTGCTTTTATGGTCTTCTAGGCTACTGTGTTTATGGGTGGGGCTTGATAGTGTTGGTGTCTGATTACTGGGAGAGCAAGAGTGATGGTCTGAGAGATCCAAAGGAGACGTGAACAGGGCTAAAATGAAGCTGCTCCTGTAATTCTGTTGCAATACTAGGGGAGACCCTGAAAATTGTGTCTGAGGCAATAGAGAGAGTGGTAAAGGTCTACAGAGAGCTTATGCGGTCTTCCCACAGGTATGACCTACAATGAGCAAGGGTTGTCTCTCTTATGTATTTATAAGAGCTTCAAAATACAACATGATAGTTGATTATTTTAAGATGGTCAGAAATTGGAGTATTTGAATACATTTACTCATGAATTTAGATAACACTATTCAGCAAAATAAAAGAGGAAATACAAAATAAAGCAAAATGTACAATCTAATCAGTCTGTATATTATTACTTTATACATTTTAGGGAAGACCATTTTGTAATTCAACAATAATAGTTGGTGTGTTCTTCTCTGAAGATGACAATTTGTCCCATTCTCAATATTCCTTAGTTGTATCTTATTTTCTTTTTTCTTTTATTTTATTGGATATTTTCTTTTCAAATGTTTACTTTTCAAATGTCCCCTTTCCTGGGTTTCCCCTCCAGAAATCCCCTATCCCATACCCCCTCCACCTGCTTCTATGAGGATGCTCCCCTACTCACCCACCCACTTCTTCCCATTCCCCACCATGGCATTCCCCTACACTGGGGCATCAAGCCTTCATAGGACCAAGGGCCTCTCCTCCCATTGATGTCCAACAAGACTATCCTCTGTTACATATGTTGCGGAAGCCATGGGTATCTCAATGTGTACTCTTTGGTTGGAGGTTTAGTCCCTAGGAGCTCAGAGAGAGGGGGACGTCTGTTTGATTGACATTGTTCTTCCTATGGGGTTGCAAACCCCTTTAGCTCCTGCAGTTCTTTCTCTAACTCCTCCTTTGGGGACCCCGTTCTTAGTCCAGTGGTTGGCTATGAACATTGCCCTCTGTATTTGTCAGGCTCTGGCAGAGCCTCTCAGGAGACAGCTTTATCAGGCTCCTGTCAGCATGTACCTCTTGGCATCCACAATAGTGTCTGGGTTTGGTGGTTGTATATGGGATGGATCCCCAGGTGTGGCAGTCTTTGGATGGCCTTTCCTTCAGTCTCTGCTCCACACTTTGTCTCCGTATTTCCTCCTGTGAGTATTTTGTTCCCCCTTCTATGAAGGACTGAAGCAGCCACACTTTGGTCTTTCTTCTTGAGCTTCATGTGGTCTGTGAATTGTACCCATAAGACATAAAATATAAGTTTAATTTATCTATGAATTTCCAATGCATTAATTTAGTGTATCTTATGATTAATAGAGAAAGTTAAGTCTAATTTTACTTCTTTTCCTATACTAGACATGGATCAATATGTGATGTCTTCAGAAGATCAGTATGCCAACACAGATCAAATTCAATACCTCAAAAAACTTGTAACCTTTCTGGATAATGAAGACTCCTTGGGAATGACTCTGGCTATATTGGCTTCTCTGCTCTTACATTTGTTATACTCTGTGTCTTCTTGAAACACCAAGACACTCCATTTATCAAGGCCAATAACAAAACTCTCAGCTGTCTTACTCATATCTCATATTTTATTTTATCTGTTCTTTGCTCTACATTGGTCATCCTAGTATGGCCAGATGCATACTTCAGCAGACCACATTTACCATTATGTTCACCTCTATGGTCTTGGCCAAGACAATTACAGTAGTACAGGCATTCAAGATCACTGTTCCAGGAAGAAATATGAGGTGGCTGCTGGTGTCAGAGGCTACATCATCATTGCTTGCAACAAAGGTTCAGGGGGAGTACCTTCTACTGTGTCCTGGGATGCATGGGCTCTGTTGCCCTAGCAAGTCTCATGGTACCTTTCCTGGCCAGGAATCTGCCTGACACATTCAATGAAGCCCTGACATGATGTTCTGAAATAACTGGACCTCAGCCTTTTGGCTCAGATCATATAATCAGGCACTTCTATACTTCTGATTCTTCTTCGTTTTTATTATTTAATTGGTATCTGAAACTTGGCACTTGACTTTACAAAAGAGTTCATTCGATACCTCTATTCTAGTAAAACCTTTGTCTTATTATTACATTCCAGGAAAAATAGTTCCATGTTGATTGTACGTACAGATAGCATTTAATTAGTAAACCCTATATATTGATCTACAAAAAATTCAAAACAGTAAATAAATAATTTTCTATGTGAGATGAAATACCAGAATTTGAAATGATAAGACCAAGGATGTTATAACATTACTAACTATATCCTGTTTTTTCTTTTTAATTTTTTATTGGGTATTTACATTTCAAAGGTTATCCCCATTCCTGCTTTTTTCTCCACACACACCCTATCCCATCCCTCCTCTACCCTGTTTCTATGAGGATGCTCCTCAACCAACACTCTACTGCCTCACTGCCCTAGAATTCCCCTACACTGGGGTATCAAGCCTTCACAGAACCAAGGGCCTCACCTCCATTGATGCCAGATAAAGCCATCCACTGCTACATATGCACCTGGAGCCATGGGTCCCTCCATGTGTACTCTTCAGTTGGTCCTTTAGTCACGGGGAGCTGTGGGGGTCTGGTTGGTTGATATTATTGCTCTTCTTATGAAGTTACAAACCCCTTCAGTTCCTAGGGTCACCGTGCTCAGTCTGATGGTTAACTGCAACATCTGCACCTGTATGGGTAAGCTTCTGGCAGAGCCTTTCAGGAGACAGCTATATCACGCTCCTATCAGCAAGTACTTCTTGGCATCAGCAATAGTGAATAGGTTTGGTGGCTGCATATGGGTTGTATCTCCATGTGAGCCATTTCTGGATGCCCTTGCCTTCAGTCTCTCCTCCACTCTTTGTCTCTGTATTTCCTTTAAACATGAGCAATTATATGTTAAAATTTTTGAAATGCATGGGTAGCCCCATCACTCATCAGGGGGCTAGGTCTAACCTCTGGATATGGTCTATACAGGTTCTCTTTTTCCTTTTGTTGGGTATTTCAGCTAATGTCATCCCTGTTGGGTTCTAGGAGGCTCTTGTTTTCCTGGCATCTGGGACTTACTGGGGCTATCCCCAGTTCCCCATTCCCCAATGCTACACACCTCAGTTCAATTTCCTGACCCTTTTTCCCTCTCACAATCTCCTCCCACACATGGTGCTACCCCCTCCTTTTCCTCCCCCTCCTATCTTTCTCCCAAATTTCTCCCTCCCTCTCTCCCTCCCTCTACCTCCTTGATTATTTTGTTTCCCCTTCTAAGTAGAATTGAAGCATTCTCACTTTGGTCTTCCTTCTTCTTGAGCTTCATATACTCTGTGAGTTGTATCGTGGGTATTCTGATATCTTTCCTAATATCCACTTATCAGTGAGTGTCTACTATGTGTGTTCTTTTGTGACAGAGTTAATATTTTCTAGTTGCATCCATTTGCCTGTGAATTGCATGAAGTCATTGTTTTTAATAGCTGAGTAGTACTCCGTTATATAAATGTATCACATTTTCTGTATACATTCCTCTGTTTAAGAAGAATTGGGTTCATTCCAGCTTCTAGCTATTAGAAATGGGACTGTTATGAACATAGTGTTATATGTCCTTGTTATATGTTGGAGAATCTTTTGGTTATATCCCCAGGAATGGTATAGCTGGGTCCTCAGGAAGTAGTACTATGTGCAATTTCCTGAAGAGCTGCCAAACTCATTTCCACAGTGGTTGTATCAGGTGCAGTCCCACCAGCAATGAAACCCTAACCCTAACCCTAACCCTCTTTCTCCACATCCTCACCAGTATCCGCTGTCACCTAAGAATTTGATCTTAGCCATTCTGACTGGTGTGAGGTGGAATCTCAGGGTTGTTTTGATTTACATTTCCCTGATGACTAAGGATGTTGAACATTTCTTTAGGTGCTGCTCAGCCATTTGATTTTCCTTAGTCGAGAGCTCTCTGTTTAGCTGTGTTCCCCATTTTTAATAGGGTTGTTTGGTTCTTTGGAGTCTCACTTCTTAAGTTCTTTGTATATATTGGATATTAGTCATCTATCGGATGTAGGATTGCTAAAGATCTTTTCCCAATCTGTGGCTTGCCACTTTGTCATTATGACAGTTTCCTTGCCTTAAAGAAGATTTTCAGTTTTATGAGATCCCATTTGTCTGTAATTGATCTGAGAGCCTGGGCCGTTGGGTATTCTGTTTCAGAAAATTTTCCGCTGTGCTGATTTGTTTGATGCTCTTTCCTAATTTCTCTTCTAAGAGGTTCAGTGTGTCTGGTTTTATTTGGAAGTCAATGATCCACTTGGACTTGAACTTTATAAAAGGAGATAATGTGTCAATTTTCCTTTTTTTACGTGTAGACCACCACTTAAGCCAGCACCATTTCTTGAATATGCTTTTTTCCACTGGGTGGTTTTAGCTTCTTCATCAAAGATCAAGTGATCATAGGTGTTCTGGGTCTTCAATTCTATTTCATTGATCTACCTGCCTGTCTCTGTACCAATACCATGCACTTTTTATCACTATCACTCTGTAGTACAGCTTGACATTAGGGATGGTGATTCCCCCCAGAAATTCTCTTATTGTTAAGAATTGTTTTCTCTATCCTGGCTTTTAAGTTGATCCAAATGAGAATTGCTCTTTCTATCTCTGTGAAGAATTGAGTTGGAATTTTGGTGGGTATTGCATTGAATCTGAAGATTGCTTTTGGTGAGATGGCCATTTTTACTATCTTAGTCCTCCCAGTTCATGAGCATGGGAGATCTTTCCATTTTCTGAGGTTTTCTTCAATTTCTTTCTTCAGAGGCTTGAGCTTCTTTTCATATAGATCTTTCACTTGCTTGGTTAGAGTCACACTAAGATCTTTTATATTATTTGTGACTACTGTGAAGGGTATCATTTCGCTACTGACTTGTTTAAGTTAATTTCATATCCAGCTACTTTGCTGAAGTTAAAATTCTCTTGTGGAATTTTGAGGGTCAATTAAGGTACTTTCATATCATCTGCAAATAGTGATATTTGGACTTCTTCCTATCCAATTTGTATCCCTTTGACCTCCTTTGGTTGCCAATCGCTCTGGCTAGAAGTTTGAGTACTAAATTGAATAAATAGGAGAGAAAGGTCAGCCTTTTCTAATCCCTGATTTTCGTGGGATTGCTTCAAGTCTCTCCATTTACTTTGATGTTAGCTACTGTTTTGCTGCATGTTGCTTTTTGTTGAGGTATGGGCTTGATTTCCTGATCTTCCCAAGGCTTTTTACCATGAAGGGGTGTTGAATTTTGTCTAATGAGATGATCATGCAGGTTTTTTTCTTTGAGTTTGTTTATATAGTGGATTACGTTGATGGATTTCTCTATAGTGAAGCTTCCCTGCCTCCCTGGGATGAAGCCTTCTTGATCATGGTGAATGGTCGTTTGGATGTGGTTTTGGATTTGGTTTGCAAGAATTTTATGGAGTATTTTTGCATCAATATTCATGAGGGAAACTGGTCTGAAGTTCTCTTTCTTTGGTCTTTGTGTGGTTTTGGTATCAGCATATTCATGGTTTCATAGAACGAGTTTAGGTGGTATTCCTTCTATTTCTATTTTGTTGAATAGTTTGAAGAGTATTGGTATTAGGTCTTTTTTGAAGGTCTGATAGAATTCTGCCCTAAAACCATCTGGTCTTGGGCTTTTTTTGTATTGGGAGACTTAGTACTTTTATTGAATATTTTATGCATTTACATTTCAAATGTTATCCCCTTTCCCAGTTTCCTCCAAAACCCCTCATTCTGTACCCTTCTCCCCTGCTTCTATGAGGGTGCTCCCCACCCATCCACCACTCCTACCTCATGGTCTTGGCATTCCTCTAACTGGAGAATAGAGCCTTCACAGGACCAAGGGACCTCCCTCCCATTGATGTCAGACAATGCCATCCTCTGCTACACATGTGACTGACAGGAGCCATGCATCCCTCTTTGGTTGGTGGTTAGTCCCTGGGAGCTCTGAGGGGTCTGGTTGGTTGACATTTTTGTTCTTCCTATGGGGTTGCAAACCCCTTCAGCTCCTTCAGTCCTTTCTCTAACTCCTCCATTGAGGTCCCCACACTCAGTTCAATGATTGGCTGTGAGCATCTGCCTCTGTCTGTGTTTGTTTGGCTCTGGCATAGTCTCTTAGGAAACAGCTATAACAGGCCCCTGGCAGCAAGAACTTCTTGGAATCTGCAATTGTATCTGGATTTTGTGTCTGTATACAGGATGGATTCCCCAGGTGGGGCAGTCTCTGAATGGCCTTTCCTTCAGTTTCTGCTCCATTTGTTCATCTTCGTATTTCCTTTAGACAGGAGTTACTCTGGGGTTGAAAAATTTGGAGATGAGTGGGTGGCCCCACCAACCAACCTGGGGCCTTGTCTAACCTCTGGATATGGTCTATATAGGTTATCCAACCACTTTGTTGGACATTTTAGCTAATCCCATCCTTTTTGGGTCCTGGGAGGCTCTTGCTTTCCTGGTATTGGGGACTTTCTAGTAATTACCTTCAGTTCCCCATCCCCTATTGTTACACACCTCTGTTCAAATTTCCCCTCTGTATATAACTCCCATCTCCTCCCATACCTAATACTGCCCCCTCTTCCCTCTCCCCTCCTGTCTTCCTCCCAAGTCCCTCCCACACTCTACCTCCTGTGAGTATTTAGTTTCCCCTTCTTTTCTTATTGAATAGTTTATGTATTTACATTTCAAATGTTGTCCCTGCCCTGGTTCCCCTCTCTCATCCCCCTTCCCCTGCTTCTATGAAGATGCTCCCCCTCCCATCCACCCACTCCCACCTCAGCACCCCTAGCATTACCCTACAATGGAGAAAAAAACCTTCACAGGACCAAGGGCTTCTTGAACTATTGATGCCAATGTTATCCTCTGTTAGTTACATATGTGACTGGAGCCATGGGTCCTCCATGTGTACTCTTTGTTTAGTGGTTTAGTCCCTGGGAGCTCTGGGTCATCTGGTTGGTTGATACTGTTGTTCTTCCTATGGGGTTGCAAATCCCTTCAGCTCCTTCAGTCCTTTCTCTAACTCCTCCCCTGGGGTCCCTGTACTCAGTCCAACGTTTGGCTGTAAGCATCTGCCCTCTGTACTTGTCAGGCTCTGGCAGAGACTCTCAGGTGACAGCTATATCCTGCTCTTGTCAGCATGCACTCACTTCTTGGCATCCACAATAGTATCTGGGTTTGGTGACTGAATATGAGGTGAATCCTAGGTGGGGCAGTCTCTGGGTGGCCTTTCCTTCAGTCTCTGCTCCAATCTTTGTCCCTGTATTTCCTCTAGTGAGTATTTTGTTCCCTTTTCTAAGAAGTACTGAAGCATCCACATTTTGGTCTTCCTTCTTCTTGAGCTTCATATGGTCTGTAAATTATATCTTGGGTATTCTGAGTTTTGGGGCTAATATCCACTTATCAGTGAGTGCAAACCATGTGTGTTCTTTTGTGACTGGGTTACCTCACTCAGGATGATATTTTCTAGTTCCATCCATTTGCCTAAGAATTTCATGAAATCATTTTTTTAACAGCTGAATAGTACTCCATTGTGTTTCTCAGCCCTTCGAGATTCCTCTGTTGTGAATTCTCTGTTTAGTTCTATACCCCATGTTTTGATTGGGTTGTTTGGTTTCTTGGAAGTTAGCTTCTAGAGTTCTTTACATATTTTGGATACTAGCCCTCTAACAGATGTGGGGTTTTGAAGATTATTTGCTCAATCTGTAGGTTGCTGATTTGTCCTAGCAACTATGTACTTTGCTATACAAAAGCTTTCTAGAAACTAAGTCTGTACAAAATGGGACCCTAGTTTCATGAGGTCCCATTTATTAATTCTTGATCTGAGTGCCTATGCCACTGGAGTTCTCTTTAGGAAATTCTCCCGTGCCCATGAGTTCAAGGTTCTTTCCCACTTTCTCTTCGGTTAGATTCAGTGTACCTGGTTTTATGTTGAGGTCCTTGATCCACTTGAACTTGAACTTTGTGCAAGGTGACACATATGGATATTTTCATTTTTCCACATACTGACTGACAGTTAGATCAGCACCATTTATTGAAGATGCTTTCTTTTTTCTATTGTATATTTTTGGCTTCTTTGTCAAAGATCAGTGTCCATAAGTGTGTGGGTTTTTTTTTTTTTGTGGTTTTTCAATTCTATTGCATTGACCAACCTGTCTGTCTCTGTACCAATATCATGCAGTTTATATCACTATTGCTCTGTAGTATGTCTTGGGGTCAGGGATGATGATTCCCCCAGAAGGTCTTTTATTGTTAAGAGTTGTTTTGGCTGTCCTGGAGGTTTTTTGTTTTTTTTTTCATATAAAATTGAGAATTGCTCTTTCCATGCCTATGAGGAATTGTGTTGGAGTTTTGATAGAGATTGCACTGAATCTATAGATTGCTTTTGATAAGATGGCCACTTTAACTATGTTAATCCTTCCTGTCCATGAACATAGGGGATTTTCCATCTTCTGAGATCTTCTTTGATTTTCTTTTTCAGGGATTTGAACATGTTGTACATATGTTTCATTTGCTTGGTAAGAGTTAAACCAAAATAATTTATACTATTTGTGGCTGTTTTGAAGGTTGTTCTTTCCCTAATTTCTTTCTCGGCCTGTTTATCATCAATGTAAAGGAAGGCTACTGATTTGCATGAGATAATTTTATATGCAGCCATGTTGCTGAAGTTGTTTATCAGCTGTAGGAGTTCTTTGTAAAATTCTGGAGGTCATTTATATATACTATCATGTCATCTGCAAATAGTGATACTTTGACTTCGTTCTTTCCAGTTTATATCACCTTGGTTTCCATTTGTTGTCTAATTTCTTTGCCTAAAATAGATAGGGAAAGAGAGGCAACCTTGTCATGTCCCTGATTTTAGTGAAATTGTTTCTGGTATCCATTTAATTTGATATTACCTGGTGGTATGCTCTATGTTGCATTTACTATGTTTAGGTATGTGCCATGAATACCTGAACACTCCAAGACATTTTTATTACTATTGGATACTTCTTTATTTACATTTCAAAAGTTATTCCCTTGCCCAGTTTCTGTCCATAAGCCCCCTTTCACCTCCATTGTTCAACTTCCATGTATATGTGGGCTTTCTGTGGTTATTGCTGTTATTGAAGACCAGTCTTATTCTGTGGTAAACTGATAGGATGCATGGAATTATTTCTCTTCCTGTATCTGTGAAGGCCTGTTTTGTGACTGATTATATGGTCAATTTTGGAGAAGGTATCATGAGGTACTGAGAAGAATGTATATCCTTTTCTTTAAGGTGAAATGTTCTATAAATATCTGTTAAGTCCATTTGCTTCAAAACTTCTGTTAGTTTCTCTGTGTCTCTGTTTAATTTTTCCATGATCTGACCATTGATGAGAGTAGGGTACTGAAATCTCCTACTGTTATTGTGTGAGGTACAATGTGTGGTTTGAGCTTTAGTAAGGTTTCTTTTATGAGTATAGATGCCCCTGCATTTGGAGCATAATATTTAGGATTGAGAGTTCATCTTGATGAATTTTTCCTATGATAAATATGAAGTTTTTCCTTATCTTTTTTGATGAATTTGGTTGAAAGTCAATTTTATTCCATATTAGAATGGCTATTCCAGCTTGTTCCTTCGAATCATTTGCTCTGAAAGTTGTTTTCCAGCCTTTTACTCAGAGGAAGGGGCTGTCTTTGCCTCTGAGGTGTGTTTCCTGTATGCAGCAAAATGATGGGTCCTCTTTATGTATCTAGTCTTTTAGCCTACGTCTTTTTACTGGGGTGTTGAGAGATATTAAGGAATATGATTATTGTTTCCTGTTATTTTTGTATTTAGGGTTCTCCAAGACTTTAACTTGAAGAGGTGTTGTATTTTGTCACAGTGTTTATCAACAGCTAATGAGATGATCATGTGACTTTTTTCCTTGAGTGTGTTTATATATTACATCAATGAATTCCTTGTGTTGGAGTTTTCCTTCTATTATCCTCTGTTGGGCTGGTTTAGTGGAAGGATATTGTTCAAATTTGTTTTTTCATGTAATATCTTAGTTTCTCCACCAATGTTAATTGAGAGTTTTGCTGGGTATAGTAGACTAGGCTGCCATTTGTGTTCTATTAAGGTCTGTATGACATGTTCTCAAGATCTTCTGGCTATTAGAATCTCCATTAAGAAGTCTGGTGTAATTCTGATAGGTCAGCCTTTATGTGTTACTTTACCTTTTTTTCCTTACTGTTTTTAATATTCTTTTTTTTTTCTGTGCAATTGATGTTTTGATTATTATGTGATGGGAGGAATTTATTTTCTGGTACAATCTATGTGGCATTCTGTAATCTTTTTGTATGTTTATGATCATGTCTTTTTTAGGTTAGGAAAGTTTGTGTCTATAATTTTGTTGAAGATGTTTCCTGACCCTTTGATTTGTGAATCTTTGCTCTCTTCTATACCTATTATTCTTTTTTGGTTTGGTTTTTCATTGTGTCCTGAGTTTCCTGGATGTTTTGGGTTAGGGCATTTTTGCACTATGTATTTTTTTTTAACCATTGTGTTATCGTCGCCTATGGTATATCTTCTATGCCTGACATTCTCTCTTCTATCTCTTGTATTCTATTGGTGATCCTTGCATCATTGGCTCCAGATGTCTTTTCCTAGATTTTCATCTCCAGGGCTGTCTCCCTTTGTGATTTCTTTTTTTATTGTTTCTGTTTCCATTTTTAGATGCTGGATGGTTCTGCTCAGTTCCTTCACCTGTTGATTGTGCTAACCTGTATTTCTTTAAGAGATTTTGTGTTTTTCTTCAAGGACTTCTACTTTTTACATGTGTTCCCTGTGTTTTTTTTTTTTTCTTTTTTTTTTTTTTTTTTTTTTGGAGCTGGGGACCGAACCCAGGGCCTTGCGCTTGCTATGCAAGCGCTCTACCACTGAGCTAAATCCCCAACCCTCCCCTGCATTTCTAATTTTTTTAAAGATTTATTCATTTATTATATATAAGTACACTGTAGTTGTCTTCAGACACACCAGAAGAGGGCATCGGATCTCCTTACAGATGGTTGTGAGCCACCATGTGGTTGCTGGGAATTGAACTCAGGACCTCTGGAAGAGTAGTCGGGTGCTCTTAACCGCTGAGCCATCTCTCCAGCCCTCCCCTGTATTTCTTTAAGCTAGTTTTTTATGTCCTCCTCAAGGTCCTCTATCATCTTCATGACATGGGATTTTATATCACAATCTTGCTTCTCAGTTGTATTAGGGTATCTAGGGCTTGCTGTGGTGGGAAAAGTGGATTCTGGTCTTGCCAAGTAGCACTAGTTTCTGTTGTTTATATTCTTGCTCTTGCCTCTCATCATCTGGTTATCCTGCTGTTAACTAACTGACTTTGCTGTCTCG
The DNA here is from genome assembly GCF_011064425.1 of Rattus rattus. NCBI lineage: Eukaryota > Metazoa > Chordata > Mammalia > Rodentia > Muridae > Rattus > Rattus rattus. Next base: position 106,737,664 of record NC_046155.1, read on the forward strand.
GGCTGAACCCTTTCCCTCCTGTGAACCTGGTCATGCTGGGCCTCCTTGTGTCAGGCTGTCTTTGGATGTGGGAGCAGGTCTAGAGACCCTGATTTGTGACCCTGACCATGTCAGAACTCCTGGGGATTAAGCTGTCTCTGGCTGTGAACAGGATGGGGAGGAGGGCTGGAGCACAGGATCTGCTTCTAGACACAAATGTGAAGGAGAAGGAAGTTGTGTCTCCAGTAGGGTATGTGGTCCTATATCCTCTGTGCCCTGAGGGGTGGGGGGGGAGGCAGTTAGGGTCAGGTATTGCATCAAAGGTTGGTGACTCACCTGAAAGCCCAAGGGAGTCTGAACTCCTGAGTGTAAAGCTGTCTCTGGGTGTGTATGGGGGGTAGGGGGTGGGGGGAGTGTGGGGAGAGCCTGGAGCACAGGATCCACTCCTGGACATAGATGCTAACCAGAAGCCCAAGCTATATTTTGATAGGATGATTCATCAAAGCAATAGAAGTTGTAACTAACATAAACTATCAGTCAAGATCCTAAATAAGCAGTGCTATGAAGAAAACAAATCCCTGGTGCCCTCTGGCTTCTCTGTCTTTAAAAGAGTGCCTCCTAATGGAGAAAGAAAGTTAAGTCATGCAGTTAAAATATCTTTGGCACTGAAACAGAACTATTTCCAATTTTAAAAGATATTTTATTAATCTTTGAGAATTTTTATTTTATTGAAAATAAAGCTTTTTCTCACACAATATATTGAGACTATAGTTTTCCATGTCTACTCCAGTTCTTTTCTACCTCCCCTCCTCTCCAGATCCACCTTTCTATTATGAGACAAGGAAGATCCAAAGATGGCTTGAGTTCACTTTCTATTAGCCATCCACTGCTGGGCATGAGCCTACCTTTAAGAGTGGTTTCTTTCCCAGCGAGACTTTATTGGAGAAAACCAAATTTTATTTACTATACCACTGTGTACAAAAAAAAATCTCAGTAATACATTGAAGTGTGCTGTAGTTAAGTGTATTTAAGTGAAAATTCAACTATTAAATCAACCATTCTCTGAAAGTTACAACAAGTTATTTTATAGTAACAAAGACATAATTTTCTTTACATCTTCAAAAAAGTTAAGTCTAATGTTCATCTTGGGAAATAACTATGAATTTTAGCCATTTCAAGAGAACTTATGAGCTGTATTGAGCAGCATTTTGTAGCAAAGACATTATGATTGATCTGGGTTTCCTTGGTGTCTATCATGCCACAGTAAGTGACAGCTCTTGGGGTAATAATGGTCTATAGCCACTGGTCCTTCTTATCAGCTCCAGTGAGATTCTCATCTATCCATTTCTCATAGAAAGGAAGAACACTAAGCATGGTCTTATAATCTTCATGTGGACTCTTGGTTCTCTGACAATATTCCAAAATCTGTTCTCATTGCTTGCAACTGAAGACCCTCTATGATTGAAATGCACATATTCTTATTAACAATTTTAAAAGTCAACAGGCACACAAAAAAAGCAGCATTGATCAGTGGAGAAAAGCCATGTGGATGAGAGTTTTTCTTTAGATGGCTCTCATTCATTTATACACTTATTTATATATACACATTTTCATTTATTAGATGTTAACTATTGAAGTATGATAGTATAAATAGGCATACTGCAAGTGACATGATTTGAATATATCTTATAATTGTTAAGAAGCACAACAGTATTAGGATAAATTTGAGCTCTGGACTCAGGCTGCCTATTTCAATTCCTTTTACTCACATTGTGACCATGGTCACATTATTCAAGTCCCTAGTCCATGTAAATGTAGAGGAACATTGCTGATTTAACAGAATAATATATGAAGAACTTAGAATGATGTTTAACACAGAAAACATCCTCATTAAACATTATATAACAGTATCATGAAGAAAGAAGACAAGAATATCTTAATTTTTAATTCAGTTAATGTTTCTGACAACCGACTGAGAACTGTACATGAACCTCTATCCCAATCCTGGTATTGTGGACTCAGTTTTCACCTCTAACCACAATACTCAAGTATTACTATTATTTACTTACCAATTACTGCTGCTCTTATGTTTTTTAACATTACTATTCCAGTCTACCAGTACGCTGGCTCTGATCCTAAAGGAGTTTACAATGCAATCATAACCAAAACATTTTCATGTTTACCAGGTTAATTATTTGCCTTTGACCTGAATGTTGTTTATCTGAAACTAGACTTTCAGCTTGCATTGATTGCCTCAGAGCAGATGCCTTTAATGACGCCTCAGGAACAGCAATTTGCTCATAGTCAGTTTTAGAGGGATACTGAGTTTAGGAATTAGGCCTTAATTCATAGTGCCTGTATTTAGAACTGAAAATGGAGCACAGCATTGAAATCAAAGCCCCAGGGGACTTGCAGGTGACATATTATCTCTTTCAGAAGTCAGGTTGTTGCAGTTTCATGTCACACCTATCCCCAGATCAGAGAAATGGAGAATAGCATTAATTCTTCATCTCTTGGTATCCATGGGAGTTAATTTTATGATCTTCCATGGATAGCAAATACTATGGATGTTTATGTACCTTATAAACCATGTAGTATTTGTATAAAATTTAAATGCAGCTTTCTATGTACTTTAAATCAGCTCTATACTACTTATATAATACCTAATACAATATAAATACACAAATTATTGTTTAGGAAATAAAAGAGATCTATGGTTGAGCAGTACAAATATAAGTGTTAATTAAATTCATTAAGATTGGTGTTTTAGCCCAATGTTAACTCTAACTTCCCAGCATGCATAAGGACTTGGGTTCAGTATCCAGTACTATGAAAAAAAAAAACAATTTATAATTGACTGAATTCATGGATACAAAACCAAAAAGATAGGAAAAAGCTCTATATGCATACACATGCAGACATATGCATGTGTGTACATATGTATGCACACACACAAGCATTCCCTGCTTCACATACATACATTATACATACATACATACATACATACATACATACATACATACATACATATAAAATAGTCATACACAAAATAAAAAAGTACTTTCTTGTCTCATTCATAGTACTCTAGCTTCACTATTGTCGAATCTGAATCTGTTTGCTAGAATCCTGGCCTTTACCACTTCTAGAATCTTCCAGATTTCTCACATTTGCTCAGAATGTAGATGAACTTACCTCAAGCCTGATATTGATATATGAATGAAATCTAACTATCTGTTTCTCTTAGGGTGGGGTAAGCTATAGAATCAGATGATATTTTCAAGTCATCTATAAAGTTTGAGAAGCCAGAAGAGGACATTGGATTTCCCTGCAATGGAATTACATTTAGTTACAACCCAACACAACTAAATGGTACTGGGAATTAAAAACAGATTCTCTGCAAGAGTAAGAAGTGCTCTTAACAACTGAACCATGTCCCCATCCCTGTTAAGAAATATATTTTAACCCCACCTTTAAAAAATCTTTGTACTGATAGCTCTTATCTAAAAAGATATCAGAATTACTTACTATCTTATTTTATAATAAAATATTCACACCTGAAAACAAAACACAAAAGCCCTTTCGTTACTCCAGGCAAACACAGTAACTAAGAGAATCCAACAACTTGCAGTCTTGTGGAAGAATTATAAGATCCCATCCCTGTTCTCCTTCTCACCCCTCTCCCACTCAGTGCCCTCCATCTGTCTACCTCCGATGTCCATGTTATTTCCCCTTCTGAGTGAGATTCAGATTTCCTCCTTTGGACCCTCATTACTTGGTTTCTTTAGGTTTGTGGATTGTAACATGGTTATCCTGCAATTCATAGCTAATGTCCATTTGCAAGTGAGTACATACCAAGATTGTCTTTCTGGGCCTGGGTTACCTCACCCGGGATGATATTTTCTAGTTCCATCCATTTGCCTGCAAAATTCATGATGTCTTTATTTTTAACAGCTGAGTAAAATTCCATTATGTAGATGTACCACGTTTTCTTTATTCATTCTTATCCAGTTGAGTACATCTAGATGTTTCCAGCTTCTGGCTATTACGACTAAGGCTGGTATGAGCATAGTTGAGCAAGTTTCCTTGTGGTATCTTTTGAGTTTATGCCCTGGAGTGATATATCTGGGTCTTGGGGTAGAACTTATTCCTAATTTTAAGTTTAAGAAACTGCCAAATTTATTTCCGAAGTGGTTGTACTAGTCTGTACTCCCACTAGCAATGGAGGAATGTTCCCCTTGCTCTACAACCTCGAAAGCATGTGCTGTCCCTTGAGTTTTTGATCTTAGCAATTCTGATGGGTAGAGGATGGAATCTCAGAGTCATTGATTTGCATTTCCCTGATGACTAAAGATATTGAACATTTCAAGTGCTTCTCTGTTATTAGAGATTCTCTGTTAAGAATTCTCTGGTTAGCTCTGCACCCCATTTTTAATTGAGTTATTCATTTTGTTGGTGTATAATTTCTTAAGTTCCCTATGTATTTTTGATATTAGTCCTCTCTTGGATATAGAGTTGGTGAAGATCTTTTTCCATTCAGTAGGCTGTCATCAGATATAGAGAGACGGTGCCAGGAGAGAGAACAGAAATTAGTGTGGGATATCTCTGGAACTAGACAAAGACCTGGGACAGGAGAGGCTCCTGGGAGTCTATATAGGTGACTCTACCTGATAATCCTAGCAGCAGGGAATATAGAGACTGAAGTGGCCACCTCCTGTAGCCAGGTAGAAGGGCAGAGAACATCAACCTACCCATAAAAACTTTCACCCAAATTTGTCCTAACTAGATGTGCAGAGATAAAGATAGAGCAGAGATTGATAGAGTGGCTAACCAATGACTAACCCAACTTGAGACCCATCCCATGGAAGAGAGCCAACCTCCAACACTATTAGTGATGCTCTTCTATGATTGCAGAGAGGAGCCTAAAAATCCTGTCTTCTGAGAAGCCTCATCCAGGTCTGCAGAGACCTACAGACTAACATCAGGCAGAGCTTAGGAAGTCTTGTAGAAGAATAGGGAATAGGATTGAGCAAGCCATAAGAGTCAAGGACACTACAGAATCAGCTAATGTAGGCCCATGAAGTCTCACAGAGACTGAGCAACAAAGCAAAGAGTGTGCAGGAGCTGGACCTAGGTCCCCTAACATTTGTAGCAGATGTGCAGCTTAGTCTTATGTGGGACCCCTAACAATTGGACTAACTCTGTTGACTGCCATTGGATCTCCTTCCTCTAGCTGGACTGCCTGTCCAGGCCTCAGTAAGAGAGGATGACTTTAGTCCTACTGTTACCTGATGTCCCAGGGCAGGCTGGCACCCAAGAAGGCTTCCCCTTCTCTGATGAGAAGGGAAAGGAGTAATGGGTGAAGGGATTTGTGAGGGTGCGACTGAGAGGAGATGAGGGAGAGGGATGCAGTAGAGATGTAATAAATTAATGGAAAACAAGAAATTAAAAATAAAACAATCATCAGATCCATATGGGTTCATGATGGTGGTAGAATAAACCTGTTTCTTCTAATAATCTCGACTAGGAGGAGATAACATTACCCAAATCCTCAGACTCTGGAGGATATTCAATGAGGAGCCATAGTTGTATCTGTCAACTGGGAATGAACCTTCCTTTAGTACAACTCCTTCCTACAAAATAAAATTAAAATTCACAATGACCACTTAAAAGCACTTTTCCTTTCCTTAGACTATCCAAGTGCCTTCTGTGTCTTAAGAGAAATGCATCTACTAAAATTATTGGAATTTTTCTACCAAAAGTATTTTAAATGTGTTCTTTGACAATTTCATAGTGACATTCTGATCACTATCTTTAATCATCCCCCCGACTTCCTATCTCCTTCCTTATAAAGCCCTCTTTCCTACATTGATCTTTTGATTGTTTTGTGACCCAGTGAGTTTAATCAGAGCCACCTGTGTGTTGTGATTATTCAGTGGAAAATGCATAGCAATAAAATAAGGTATTGCTTTTCTCTTATAGTATCTTACAATAAATATGGAAACCAAGACTATCCTTTCTTTGTAGACAAGTGGCTAGTACACGCATCTTGATCATCTAACATTTTCACAGTCTTAATTATCTCCCCACAAAGCATTCACAAGACTTCATTGCAGTGATTTCAAGGAAAACGACCGTGGATGTCCTGGCAAGGTAAGGAAGGCTTCATCTTAACATCATACCAAAAGCCTGGACTTGGAACACATCCTGAGAGCGGGCACCAAAGCATGGCAACCTGAGTCATCATTAGCTACTAGAATGATTCAGGGAATTTTTCGTTCCCAAAGGTGATTTAGTCAGATGCAGAATACATCACAGAAATTATCCCTTGAGACACAGGAAAATCCAGAATAACAGGAGATAACAGACTCATTGCACATTATAAACAGTCACAGCTTCCTGAGTGTGGAATATAGTCACCAAGCAGTAGAAGCAGACAGACATGAAGAGGTCTACATTCAGTGAATATTTCCAGATATTTGGCAACCCTAACTGTCTGATAGGTGCTTGGTAAGTTGTACTTACTGCTTAGTTGGAAGTAGAAAGACTATGGAGCAGCAAAGGAGAGGGTGTGGGTGCTGGGGCAAGGAAGAGTGGGTTTTGTTTTTTTTTTTTCCTACCAGAAATGGAGTGAGAAAGACTAGTAGACTCTTAACCTACTTCATTGATTTGTTTTTTGTTTGCCTGGTTTTGTTTGTTTGTTTGTTTGTTGTTTGGTTAGTGTGTTATTTTTATAAGGAGAGCATGGCAGGGACCTTATAAACTCAAGAACCCACCCAAATCACATTCCAAATTTTCATACAAGCAAAACTTCCGCAGAACAGAAAATTTAGCTTTCATCAGATTCCCAGAGTATTTCACCTACCTGTCCCTCTCCTAATACTAAGAACACTTCCTGGTTTAATCAACACAGCTGTTTTAATTGGCTGTTTTAATCATCACAATGAATGATGACAAAGCATTCCAAATTGCCAAATGTTGATTATTTTGATAAACACAATAGTTAAGTCTGCACAAACTTTTAAGAAATGTTGTTGAGCCACCCCAGCATGCCTAAAATATTATCATAGGAGTCTAACTTTATAAGGAAAACGTTCTGAAATAAATAAATAGTGGGACTCACAAATAGGGAGTCTGTGTCCTTTAGGCAGAGGGTGCCAAAACTGGCCAAATCCGTTTTAAATTCTGGCTTCATCACTTTGTGAATTTGGAAAACTACTGAGCATTGCTACATCAGTTTCTTTTTGAGGAAACTGAAAAGACAACAAGTTTGTACTAAATAAAATGATACAAACAACACCTGAGAGCAGTGAGATGGCTAAGTGAGTAAAGGTGCTTGCCAACAAGCCTGCCAACCTGAGTTCAGGCCAATATATGGGACCGACATGGTAGAAATAATCAGCCCCTGCAAGTTGTTCTCTGATCTCCACACATGTACCATACTATGCACATGCATACACAGACACACACACACACACACACACACACACACACACACACACACACATACTCTACACACACAGATACATAATTTATAATGTTTAATTAAAAAGAAAAAAGAAAAATGACTTGTAGGTCAAAAGGTTTCAAATAACCACTAGTTATTATCAAGTTTGACTATTAATTGAATCTCATCAACATTTTCTTCTTAAAACTACAAATTTTCTCTTAGATGAAAAATTAAAGTTCAAATATTTACTATTGGATATTGGTTACTTTTTATTTCTGAAATTTATCATCAGGTCCATCTATAATCTAAACACTGGTAGACTAAAAGTTGATGCTATCAGTAATTCTCAAATTTAAATATTAATTTAAGTGAAGTTTGCAGAAGTGGAGAACAATATTTTAATACAATTAATGATTAATAAATACTTAGCTAATAGGGCTTTTAAACCTTCAAGCAAGCATGCCTTAGACGCATCTGTGAAACTCTATAGGAAAGCAGTATGTCATATTCATAGCAGTCAATAGTATAAAATCTGTCACGCAGGAAGCATTAAATAAAGCTGTAGTCTGTGCACTACCTCTTGGTCTCTTTTGAGAGTTCTAAACCCCATTATATCTGTTTGGAGTAGGCCCTGTTTTAGTTTAGATCCCAGTGGAAAATTTTGATCAACTCCAGAAATGAATTCAAACAGACGTTTTGTTACTGCACAGAATTCTCAACAAGCATTTTTAACAGCAGCAGTAAGATAGGTTAAATGTGATACCTGATGATCCCAAGTTTATTTTAATTTCAAGTGAAGCTATAATTGCGAGTACAGAGATCACACAAGTTACAACTACCCTAAGCCAGCGATATCAGGGTTGCCTGTGTTCAAAGGCTCTCTACTATTCCAGGATAGGCACTACCTTGAGGATCTTGGGGCAGTTTTTCTCCCTGCCTACTCTTCTGGTCAGCTTCTAAAGACAAAATTGTCCCTCAAATTTTATTTCTCTTTCCTTTATTAATCTGTTTTTTACCCATTTCTTTCTCCCTGTGTGATTTCAACCATTCATGTCTTAATCCATCACCCAAACTTCACTGACTCCTTCTCTACCAGCATCATCAACTGTGACTACAGGGTCATCCTCCATCCCCTCACACTGCATCCAACATTCTTTCTCTGAATTCACTACAACCATAGATTTCTGCTTCTACTATAACTATCTACAGCAACATGATAGACAGTATACAGTGGCATCTGCTTCCTCCATCTCTCAATCACATTTTCTACCCTTGAGTTAGTGAGTTTGTGGAAATAGCAGTGTGTGTGTGTGTGTGTGTGTGTGTGTGTGTGTGTGTGTGTGTGTGTGTATTTCAATGTATAAGATCTCCTTAGGAAATTAACATGGTAAAAATTAAACTGTAGTCAGTAAATTGCCAAGAGATAATAGACTCTATTTTGAGCCATCTTTCATTGCCTTCTTTCTTCATTTCTATCATTGCCCCCATTTTAAATCCTTATGGCTCTTACATAGAAGGTATCCAAGCTGTGTCCCTGCTGATAGTGCTCATCCTTCCTCTCCAATCCATTCATGCAATGCCAGGTTGAATCTCTGAGCACAGAATAATGCCAAGTAATTTCCACAGTGCACATGTTCAATGAGTCCATATTCACTGCTTACTGAGTTATTGACTCTTCTTGGCTTTCATGGTTCTTCACAATACGTCACACTCCTAAACATCCAGGTTGCCACCCACTATCTCATCGATATGAGTTTATTCCTTCCAAAAAGATGTCCCTTGTCTCCTAAACATGCCGGTATTTGGAACAAGTTATTCCAAACAAATTCAGTTTTTTCCTCTACTAATATACTTCCCTTTAATCTACCCTTTTTCTCTAGGGATTTTGTATTTTCTTGACAATTAATTGTAAAAGTTAATATTAAAAGCTGCCTACAACTACAGGTTATAAACCAGAAATCTTTAAAATGGGATATTTAGTGAATTTGATAGGATCAGAGGTTAAGAGCTCCTAGAATTACAGCCAAAGTTCAGTGCTAAGACTCACCTCCACAACAACCTGTAACCTAGGAGTGATCCACAATCTCTGGCCTCTGGGTCAACACCTTCCAGTGCTTTTGTTGTTAGGCAGTTATGGGGCCTGCACTTGTTTATGCCTTAGCTTTGCAAAAGTCAAAGGCCAGCTTGCTCTAGAAAAGCATGCTCTTAACTTTGACGTTGAAGTTCCTGATGTGTGGTCCTTCTAACTGGATAGTTTTATGCTGGTAATTCCTCATCGTTCAATGCCAGGGATTATATTTTGTAATTCTGAATCACTCTTAGAGAGGATGGAAATTGCCACCATTGTCACTACTTTTTAGCACCACTCGTGAAGGTACAAGAGGACACAGGAAAGGAGAGACAGTCTGCAGCAAACAAGGGAGAAGTCGTATCTTTTTCATAGTATGTGAATGTGTATTTGGAAATCTCAGAAGACTCAACTAAAAATTGATTTGTAATTGATAAGTTAAAGAGAATAGGTATAAAATTAATTCACAAAAATAAATAGCTTGCCTATATGTAAATAATAGTTAAATAAGCCACAGAATGAAAAATAATATTTCATTTACAAAAGTGACCAAAAAGAATAGAATTCTAAGAATAGAATTTAAAGGAATGTATTTGGAATGTTTGAGTCATTAAAACCTATTGTCAAAACCTTTGATGAATGTAAATAAAATAGCCTACCTTCAGAAAAAAGATCTTCTCACAAAAACACTGTTCTTCCCTAAATTAACATGTCTGTTCTGCTAAAGGCATCTGAGTGCAAATAAGGTTTTTTACTTGATAAAAAAACTCATACTAAAATTCATTTATGTATGAGCAAGCCAGAAATTGTGTTACTAGACACCAAAATGAACTCTATGAGATTTTATATTTAGTCTTAGTTCTAGAAGATGCTGAAAAATGGAAACTGATATACGCAGTGAATGGGATTTTAGTATGCCATAGGCTTGATCTTCAAACCAACAGAGTCACCAGCAAAGTAACTTAACCAATCAGTCATAGTAGAACCCTTGGCCAGCCATTTGGAAAAACAAAGAAAGAACTAATAACCTCATTCCCATATCAAAATTTAATTATAAGCATGTCAAAGATTGTAGTTTAAAATGAAATCTGACAAAGATGTAGAGTCTTAAAGCAAGAGATAAGTTTAGTAATATCAAATTAGGAAATGTTCATAAACCATGTCACAAAAATCAGAATTCGAAATGAAAAAGATTTGGCATATACTATTTAAACTTGTGTATGACTTTTATTTGTGACTTTGTCACACAAAGAAAATAATGTAGCAACTTTAAAATACAAGTTTTCAGAACACTGCAAAAGCTTTATATGTATATCAAGGAGTTAAATTAATTTGTCTGTCACCATCAAAAGATAGAAAAATATGCACATTTTGACCCAAATTCACTACCAGTGGTCATGATTTATCCATAACCCCAACTTTACTTGAAATAGAATAATGAAAGAACTTGTAAATTGCAAAATTTAAGTCTTTCATCCCAGTACCAGGCATGCTACATGGTCCTAAGTGGAGCCCAGAAGTGTATAGATACTAAATTTAGTGAAAATATTTCTAGTAGAGGCATTAATTAAATCACAACATAGCTAAGGAAAGAAATGGCATGACATAATTGTTGAGTTTGTAAAAAGAAGCATAAAATCATGATCTCATCTGTGTGCACAAAGAGATATGTGTGCATTCATATCCATCTGGAGCATCATTAAGAAAGTTACATTAACAATAAAGCAGAAAACAGGCTGTGGTTTTGTTTTTTCATTTATAGCCCCTCTCTACTATGAAGAGTTCCACCAATGTTGCAATGTTATATTGTGTTAATATCCATCCTGATGTTAGGGATAATTCCCCAAGACTATTGATCCTCCCTTTATAATACTCTTTCAGAAGGCAAGTTGATGTAAGATGTTATTCCCTTTATGGAACTGTGAGCATTTTTTGACTAATGATTAATGGAGGCCCAGTCTACTGTGCAGATGCCTTCCTGGGCTGATGATCCTAGATGGTATAAGATAGCAAACAGAGCAAGCCATGGAAGTCAAGTCTCAAACAGTATTCTTCCATGGCCCTGACCCTGCATCGTTCGGATTCGTTACTGCCCTGCTTCTCTTGGTGATGAATGCAATCTGTAAGATGCAATAAACTCTTTCTTCCACAAGCTGCTTTTAGACACTGTCTTTGTCACAGCAACAGAAACCCTAATGAAGAAAAGCAATCAATCACACTGGTTCAGACTAATATTTTACATACCTGTTTTTCCTGCAACCTGTGAGCATCCTCAGCAGACTTACTTTCATCTAATTCATCTTGCTATGGTAAACTTCATTTTAGTGTCTGGAAGCCAATAATGATTGGCAGCAGACATTTGCTGGGTCAACCAATGAATGAATCATCTCCTGTTCCCACCACATTCAGTCTCTTCCCACCTGGGCGCCCTCTAAGTACTCAATCCATCTCTAATCGTCCAGGTCCATAAGTCCATAGTCATGATGCTTTGTTAGTCCTTGCAGACCCCAAAGCAAAGAGAAATGTGGTACCCACTCTTCATCCCAGAATCAGATATGCTGTCTGGCCCTAGAATTAAACTGAAGACTACTATAAACTTGAAAGTAGAGCCGAGGAAACTCATATTCTGTGCCTCTTAAAAGAAATCAGCTCAACTATTTGGATCTGTATGGAAATGCCTAATTTTTGTCATCTGCCTCTAGAATGGAACACGAGGGCTTGTGTTTTCCAAGCATCTGATTATTTTTAAGCATATCTCTTCTCTTCACAATTAGTAAGAGAACAAAATGGCAAGCAATCGCACACAGTAACAGAATTTGTCCTCATGGGATTCACAGATCGCCCCCTGAGCTTCAGCTCCCCCCTTGTGGTGTTCTTGATGATTTATCTCATTACCCTGGTTGGGGAAACCTGGGGCATGATCTTGCTCATCTGGGCAGACTCGGCTTCACACACACCCATGTACCATTCCTCAGTCACCTGGCTTTTTGGATCTCTGTTATTCATCTTCCATTGGGCCAAAAAAAATGCTGCAAAATTTATTGGTGAAGAAAAAACCATCTCCTTTTCAGGCTTTTGCTCAATTATACTTCAGTGCTTTTGTCACTACTGGAATGCTTCCTCTTCACAGCAATGGCACTATGACCGTTACATGGCCATCTGTAATCCCCTGACCTACACAGCCATCATGACACAGCGGGTCTGCAAGGAGCTCGTGATAGGAGTCTACACCTACGGCTTCCTGAACTCTGTGATACAGACAGTCCTGACTTTCCAACTGTCTTTCTGCAACTCCAATGTGATCCACCACTTCTACTGTGCTGACCCCCCTCTCCTTGCACTCTCCTGCTCTGACACCCACAACAAAGAGAGGCAGCTTCTGATCTTCTCGGCAGTGAATCTCACTGGATCCTCATGACTGTCCTCATCTCTTACATTTGCATCCTACTGTCCATCATAAAAATCCAGGTCTTCCCAGGCAAATGTAAGGCATTCTCCACCTAATGCCTCCCACCTCACTGGTCTATCTTCTATGACGTTATTTTTCATGTACAAACTAACAAAAAAAACAGGGAATTAAATGGAGAGATATAGCAAAGTGATCTCTATGTTTATAGTCTTATGATTCCCATGTAACCCTCATCTAGCCTGAGAAACACGGAGGTAAAGGATACCCTGAAGAAAATGCTTGAGGCAAAGCTTCATAGTGAAGGTAGGTACTAGGGATGCAGCACTGTAGGCAGCAGTAGAAACCAAGAGGATAGGAACAAAGCAGGCCAACTACCAGTTAGGAAGCAGTTAATCGAATTGAAGATTTCCATGGCCCAAAATAATGATCCTCCCAGGACACAAGTAATAATCCAAGCAATTGTAACGAACTAATTAGAACGCATTTGCCAATAGAATAATTATGTCAGTAATTGTTATGTATGTCCTTCATGTGTTAAAAAGAGGTAGTGGCTGGATACTGATAACAATTGAGCTCTGCAGTTATAAAAATCTTAAAGCTCACATTCTGGATAGAATAACAATAGAATGCATTATTACTAATGATGGTTATAATGCCCCACAAACATCTGTTATTAAGAATTTTCAGCTTAATGCTATCTATATCAAGCAGCAAATATATATTAATCTTAAAACATACTCTTTCATTATATATACTGTAGGTGGTGGTTACTTCAAAGAACATCTCAGAAAATCTTATTTACATCAAATGAAGTTGTAATCTTCTGTGCTTTAAACAAGCAATGAAAATGTTAGCTGAGCAACTAAGAGAGGAAAAAATAGGATTCAGCTAGATGTGGGATGTATTTAGGAAAAGAAAAGTTTAATTAGAGGAGATAAGGGTTAGGAATTTTTAATATTAAGTAGTCATTATTTAACAATTATGTTTAATATTTTTGACTCTGGGCCACACATCTACAGTGGCTTTTTTTTTTTTTGCTTTTTTCATTCTTTCTTCCCTACTTTTCCCCTAGATTTCTTTTGCTTTGGGAGTCAGTGAAGAAAAGCAGAGCATCCTCAGGAAACTAGAGTAGGGGTTGGATGTTTCTGAGAATGAAACCATTGTGTTGGTGCAGAGAAGTATTTTTAGTTTATAACACTTTTCTGAATTTTTGTTCCAGAAGATATGAAAATTCAAATTTCTTTAAAGATAAACTTTGTAATATCTTGGTGTTTCTGGGAGTAGGTGAAAAATATCTTGTTCTTTTTCTCCAGGCAAAATATGATTGTTCAAGACTAAACTCTAATACTTTCAAAAAATAATTCTTAAGGCAGATGTATTTGCCTGAACTTATAAATGGTCCCATGTGTTTTCAAAGATGATTACTGTGATGTAATTTCAAACTACTAAAAATAACTCACCAATTAATTATAAGTAATTTTAAATTAATCAGAACTAAAGGGTCCACAAGTTAGCCCAATTAACTCCCTCTTCAGATAATACATATATATGATCTCTGTTTCATTGTTGCTTGTGACTAAGTAATTTAGGTAATAAAATTAATTGACTACTTTTAAATTTATTTTCTTAGTTCGGAAGTCTACCCTAAGAAATTGATTTACATCTAACTGGCTAAGTTACAAAAAAAACATTGGTTTGATAACAGAACACACGGAGAGGGTAGAACATAACCCAAAAGCAAGAAGCAACATAGAGGGCTGACAAGGAGGGAGTAAGCAAGGCTCACCCGGAGGTTGGATCAAAGGCCAGGAGCTCCTGAAAAGAGGCAGGCAATCTTCCTTTTTTCACCTCCATACATACTACCACAGTTCTTGAATCTGGACAGCTATACTGAACTCTTGGGGGTTTACCCTAATTCAAAGGAAGGTCTGGTGAGGAATTGAGATGGGAAAGGAGATTGTTAGTTCAGTCAGGGAAGGCTGTTTATAACATCCTCCCAAAATGTCTAATGTCTAAAGGCAAAACATAAAAATGACTACACAACATGAAAGCAGAAAGGGATGCTTGCTTAGAGGCTGATGATGGGATGGTGGTCCAGGAGCTGCATTATTTGCGAGACCATGACGACACAAGGGCCTTTGCTGAGGAAAATGTGACTGAGTGGAGATAAAGGTGAACAGGCATCATGCTGGGTGGAAAGCTGTATTGAATCAAAAACTACAATTATTTCCTACTTTATTTTTTTTAACCTCAAGCTATCTTCAGGTCAGTTGAACTTACAAAAAAGAAAATATTTATCCCCATGTTTTAATGCCTCCAGCAAATTAATTATACTCAGCTTTTTCAAAGTAATATTCTACATAAACAAATTTCAGAAAACTGAAAGTAGTTCATGGAACTCTCCTGACTTCTCTAAGCCCTAAGTAAAATGTCTTCTGAAAATAAACTATGACCAAAGTGATGGTAATTGACTGGATTTAGTTGGCTGGCTGGCTTGTTGGTTTGTTTTTTCAAGATAGGTTTCTTTGTATAGCTTCAGCCGTCCTGAACTTACTCTTGTAGACCAGGTTGGCCTTGAACTCAGAGATTCGCCTGCCTCTGTCTCCCCAAGTGCTATGATTAAAGACATGCACTAATGCCTAGCAATTGCCTGGACTTCTTAAAATGTAATTTTTCTTGAAATCAATAATAAAATTTCTATTATTTAAATAAAACATAAGTTATTTTTTTTTTCCTCATGGTAATTCTAAAATGGCTTCTATTTGTCATCTTTTACCACATCTTTCCAGTACATTTTAACCAGAATTCCCAGCATTTTACCAGCATCTTCAAGACTAATATGTAACCAATGTATTCGTCTGCTCATATAAAGTATAAATGCTACACTTCACACATAAATCACTAACCTTTTCAATAAGGACAGATTTTCTTATTTCCCAAACATTTATTTATCCATTTATTTGCCATACCTATATACATCAAAGTGATTTCTTTTAACTCAACCACAGAAAAGAAACTCAAGAATGTCAACAAACTGTCTCTTCCACTTCCTTACATTATTGATCTAACTCTAACTCACTTAGATGTCCAAAATTCTTTTTCCATATTATCATCTGAGCCTGGATGTTTCACCTCTCTGCAGAGAAAGAAAGGACTAACTCAGTGCAGATAAACAGCAGTTACAGAGCAACCACCAGACAGGAACCAAGGTGCTCAGAACTTTGGGAGTGCCAGCTCCTGAAAAGCTGACAGACTTCTCCTGCTCCTTCCATCCAGCCTTCTATAAAAATGTTAAAAATGTTAACATTTTAAGAGTAAAATCAAATTTCCAACTCATATAAGATAGGGCATAACAGAGAAAAGAATAGAGATAGATGGATAGATAGATAGATAGATAGATAGATAGATAGATAGATAGATAGATAGATAGATAGATAGATATGATGTTTTACAGTTTTGAAGCATTTCACTGTCCTATCAGACGTAGTAAAAGCTATTACTCTATGGTCTGAAAAGATAAAATTGTCTTGTTCCCCAAGCTTCCATTCTATGTTTGAGGTGACCACAGGACCCTCAACATCAATCAGTCTGTAGTGTACAGTTTCCTCCTCACTGGGTGTTGGACTCAGCCAGGCTCAAGTGGTTTGCAAACCTCATGCAAATCTAATCTGGATGTCATGACCTTATGGTTCTCAGGGTTCTGGACAGGAGGGAGCTGGAGAGCAGTCCATCTCCTACTCCCTTTTGTTCTGCTCCTACTGTCTTTTTCTCTTCTCCCCATCATTTTGTTTTATTTGAAATTTTTTATAATAAATAATACTTATTTATCATTTTTTCCTGTAGATCTAGCAACTAGCTTTAGAGAAAAACCTTTCCAATGCAGAATTTAAAAGTGTCAATTATAATAATGCATTAGTTAGGAAACTACTGAACGGTGTTTGTGCAGAGAAGTAGTCATTTTTATAAAAAAAAGGTTGAATTCACCTTTTAAAATGGGAGGTTATCTTTTCCTTTCTCATATCTACTACAGATCACAAATGGGTCCAGAAGGCACAGGCATAAGCTGGCAACTCCATTCACTTCTGAGTCCCAGAGTAGTCTCCTGCTTTTTTGAATTAATTGTCAAAACTCTATCTAGTAGGTGATTTGTTTCCTATGACTATTTCCTGTACATTGAACCATTAAGTTTCTCAAAAAGAAGTCTTAATCTATATGGCCCTGATCTCTCTGATTCTTAGTAGCATCAAATCTGTATTTGAAAAGGGGCCTGAAAAACCATGTCTTGCTAAAGGAGATTAACACGCCTTCAGGCAAAATACCTTTTAAAAAGGCCTGTGGAGAGCAATGAGGAGGAGGGGCCCAGACAAGAGCCTCGGGTCAGAGTTTGACAGGGGGGCCCTGAGCCATGATCTCCAGCTGCTTGTCCCCTGAGCCTGATGTTTTATCTGAAAACCACAGCAAGTATTATCTCATTGGTTCAGGATTGGTTGACTGGTATAAATTGTGTAAACTGCATTTCAAACATTGTAGAACAAAATTACATTTCAGATAATCAGGCTGAAAACCAAGCTCGTTGTATTTATGGATTGATTCATGTTCACATATCTGAGTGTGTGTGTGTGTGCCTTGTGTGTGTGTTGCATAAACACTTCAACTATGCATGCACAGGTCATAGAATAAAGTGGGAATCGTTCTCTCCCACCATGTGGATTCCGAGGATTTGAACTCCAATAACAAGCTTGAAGGCTGTTGCTTTTTACTAGCTGAATCATCTAGCTCCTGGCTTTTTTTTAAAAAATCAAAAAATTTTAAAAGTTGTTGAGAAACTGATTATCATTTACTTTGTAGTCTGCTTTTTCTTTTCCATTTTAGAGATGACATCTTCCTGTTTCTTCACTCTATAACCCTGGCATTTCAACTAGAAGATTAAAATTTTACCCAGTTTCAGTTATTCACCCATGCGTTAATGTATTCTTGTACTAATACTCTTGTCTTCCATTCAATGATGTGGTGTAGTTATTTCCACCTAGCCTCCCTGACATATCTGATTTTTAATCTCCCCATTATAAAAGATATTTGGTAGATTTATATCCTCACTAGGATGCTAAACATAATAACAGTATTGCAGATCAATTAAAGATGAATTAACAGTTAACTAAATAGCAATATTAACATGAACATATACATATCACACTTCACAGCTATGTAAATCCAAGAGCGATTCATATATACTAATGTAGTAACTGAAACCTTAAAGTAAAAAGAACATAAGTGAATATGTGCTACTACTTTTTTTATTTTGCTTTCTTGTAAATTTATTCTTTTGTTATTGTTGTTGTTTTTGGTTTGGTTGTTTGTTAATTTATTTGGGTTATGACCTATTTTAAGGAAAGCGTTAAGGCTGTGTGAAATTGAAAAAATAAAATATGACAGATTTGATCAACTCGAAACTTAGAATTTCTATTATAAATCCAAAACACATTCCTGGAAATGTTCTCAACAGAGTAATGTTAGAAGGCTTATTAATAAAAGTATATGCCAAGATATAAACACACAAATGTACAAAATAAGAAATAAAAGAATTTGCCCTAAAAATATGCAAAATACATTCAATGATATTATTAATCAACACTGTAGAATTATTTCAATAATGTAATCCCTTTTCATTTTAGACTGGCAAAGATATTGAAAGTTCTTACCTGGCAGAGGTGATGACAGTAGAGAAACAGAGGAGGCACATGGATATGCTTTGGTGTACGTTGACATAAAATTTCTAAACAGTGATTGACAATAATTTACTAAAATTTTTGCAATTAACCGTTATTTGATTCAGTAATTTCCTTTGCAATGTTCATTTCATAAGAATACAACACACATTCACAAATACAATGTATTTAATAATTTTTGTGACAGTTATTTAAGCAGCAGTAATAAATATATTTCTAACGAAGGAATGGCTACAAAAATATTTTATGATATAACAGTATATAATATCACAGATAAAAATGATGCTATTGATATCTCATTTTTCCCTGAAAAAGCTCATAATAAATGTGCAAAAAGATTTTTAAGCCCTTAATCAAGATGCTATTATACAGAATCACTTCAATTTCTTCCCATACTAGGGCCATACCTGGAGCAGGAATCAAGTGAACAAAGATAGGATCTTACCTAGATATATAAAGTGAGTGCTGTTGGAACAGAAGGGAAGAGAAGGCAGACGAGTTACGATGTTGTTGATATTTCCTACTCTCACTGGAAACCCAAAGGAGAAAAGGTTTACAGAGGAACCGGATCTTTAGACACACCACACCATCGCTTAGAAACAGCCATCACTCAGTAATTCTTAATAGAAGGTAGTTCTGTAGATTGGTAGGTGAGTTGTTTCTCGCTTTACCCAGATGTGTTTACAGATCCCAGACCATTACCTAGAGAAGCAATATGAAACAGCAAGACAAAGGTGGCTTTAGACTCCTTCGGTTTCTAGGCAAGTCCTACTCGCCCCTCCTCCTCTATCAAGGAGTCCCTCTTGTTCTCTGCAGAAACTTGACAACCATTCTCAGAGATGTTTCCACTGACTTCTGACTCAAGAAAGAAAGAAGCAAAGACCTAATGTTTTTCAAACTACCCTGATTACCGGGGGATCAAGCTTGTACCTAAGAGTCTTCAGGACTCTGCCCTTATCTGAAACTTGCCACAGATATATTTTCCTTTTTTTTTTGATTTAGTCTTGTCTGGTATACACAGAATACAGGAAGGAAATCTGTTCAGAATTTTCCCCAGGTTTAAATGCAAACAGTTCGGGCTTCTCTAAAGAGTCTTAGGTTTCTGCACTTTTTGCATGCTCCTGGGCTTCTAGTGCTGTGCTCAGCACTCCTTACACATATGAATGTATCTCCCTTCATCATTGCAGTAAACACAATTATACTACATATAAACATGTGAAGGTTAGAGCTTAGATTAAAGTGAATTATCCTAAACCATTCAGTGTCACGATGGAGAAGAGTTCAGATAAACCTAAGCGGAATAGGGATTGCCTCCAGCCTCTGATAGCATGGCAGTATAGACCCTATCGAAATATGATTCCCTCCTAACTCTTCCTTTTCTTCACTGTGTGTTCCATAAATACTCACATCATCACACCACACATCTCAGCTACATTAAAATCTTTGTTCAATTAAATATCAAAAAAAAAGCCAACAACAAAAGAAAAGAATGGGAAACACATTGCCCTGGAGCATGTTGCTGGAGTGGAGACTTCATGTGAAGACCCCAGTTTCAAGTTGTAAAGCTATGATTGGGAGTGGTTGGGGCTACAAACCACTTCTCCGTGCAGTGTGGTGGTCCATGGGGTAAAATGATTTCCTGCTTTTTATCTGAGAAAGTACAGCTGTCCTGGACCTCAACTGCTCTCAGAATTGTCACGTATAGCAAAGCCTGTCACACTCTACCTGCCCATGCACCTGGAAGCCAGTTCAAGAAACCATGAAAATGTAAGAAGGAGCGAAAGAAAGCATCTCCCCACAGATTCTGTAGCCTTCCTAGATTTCTCTCCAAAGAACACACTGAGGCTCTTTTATGACAAATGGTAACTTGCTTCCTATGAGCCATTCTGAGGAATAACTCACTTCAGAGTGGGCGCCTGAACCCTTCAGTTCCTTTATATTCCATCTCAGTATTCTTAAGCCACAGGATCAAGTTACTGTCATGGTTAAATGCACTAGAGTGGACCATTTTTTGACAATTTAAATCCCATCTGAATCTCTCAGTTTTCCAGTGAAAACTAAGTTTTGAGATGTGATATTTGTGGACCTAATAATTGCCTCAAATTATAAAAATAATAAGAATTTTAAAAAAGAGAAAGAGAAGAAGGCCTGTCAGACCTACAAACCTTGAGTGTTTAGTAAAAGGGAGCTGAGAATAGCAAAAAAAGCCCGGCAACTCTTATTTGGAAGGAGCATTTTCATCAGGATACTTCAAAGCAGATTTTAAGTTCTAAATTATTATACCCTTTAAAAGCTTGGCTAATTCAAGCCCATTTAGGAAAATGTTCATTTTGAAGGTCAATTTGAACTAAACTGGCAGACACATTACATATGCTGATGAATTCAAGCCTCATTTCTCAAAAATTTGCTAAAGTCAATGTAATACCTGTGAGTTAACATAACTCTTTAAAAAAAAAAAAAAAGACATTTCTGCTGGAAGCCATGCTTGCACATCAACACTATTTTAAAGTCTGTTACAAGGTTTAAGCCATGCTATAAATGAGGGAGTTTGTTGAATCTGAGTTTAAATAACTTGAGAAATGGGTTCGCAACCTTCCCCAGGGTTTACTACTAATCCTGTTATTGAGAAATTACAAGGATATTATTAGAAAGTTACTTAACGTGAACCCCCTACAACACAAGTGCATTGTGTGCACATCCAGCCTTCTGTCTTTTGCAAACTGCATGATTCGCACATTATTCTTACTCCCTAGCAGATAGTTTTGGTTTGCACATCTTTCTTGGTCTTAAATACAGTGTCCTCCTGAAAATAACAAGTGCAGTGAAACAACAACAAAATCAAGACATTAAGCTAAAAAAAAAAAGAGAAAAGGAAATACATGTCTTCCACAGGTGTCCCCCTGCTGTCCCCACCCACTGCTTGTTGATGGCAGTTGTTTATATACTAAATTCTTTGAGGAAAGAGGGCATCTTTGTCCTTTGATGCTCCACTTTGCTGTTTTCTAAGAATGGAGTTCTTCCCTCTGATCATTGCTATATCCCTGGTACATGCTTCCAGAATCTAAGCACCATCAGACCAGGAACATGTCAGCAGAAGCAGTAGGAAGGTCAGCAAAGGGAGCACCTAGTACCAATTACAATTCTGCATGGAAAGGGGCCTGTGGGTCCACCAATGCAGGCGTGCCCACCACCTCACCACCACCACCACCACCACCAATTGACATGGAGAAGGGACACACCAAAGATGCACAAACCAGTTGGCTTTCAGCATTACATCACTATTGGAGTCCAGCTTCACAGACTGGTGGGTAGGAGTTTCAGGTCATTTGAACTTAAACTTCTAATATTTCATTTTGTAATTGACTAAGAGATATCTGGCCTAATCATTAGTCAATTGGAAACTTTATGGGACACTTGAATACATGAAGCAGCTCTGAGCAGAGACTAAAACTGTTGCTACTGAAGACTGAAGACCAGATTGTTGGATGATGAACTACAGGCTGGTTCCTTTGAACTGGTAGCTTTACCCTCAAAGTGTTCTCTTTTGCCCTCTCAGTAGCCCCAGATTAAACGGATAAATCAGTACGGTTGAATTAGATTTCCAACTTCAAAATCTCAAAGGAGAATAAGCAAATCCTTTGTTTTAGGAGAGATTATTAATGCGCTCTCTTGGAGCCTCTTCCTCTTGTTCTCCATGTTTTCCACCACTTTGGGTTTATCATTTCTTTCAGTTCCCTTTTAATGAAGTAAAACCTCCATTCATATGAGTTCTGCACATTGTTTGTTTTACTTTTGCTTGTTTTGGCTTTCCTTTCTTTGTTTTGTTTGTTTTAAAGACAGGGTTTCTCTGTGTAGCCCTGGCTGCTGTGGAATTCATCTTGTAAACTAGGTCGTCTTTTAAAACTATATCAATCTCTACCCTGACGTTGAAACCAAATATTACGGCACCCACCACTGCTGGGCCAGTATTCTTTTTGTACATCTTATAACATTATAATATATTCTTATTAACACTTAGGAGAAAATCCGCGCAGAGATGAGAAATTATCTTCCTCCCTAAAATGTGAAAACTTTATCTATGATGTTCCAGAGACCATCCTGTTGGTTTTGTTTGTTTTTCTTTGTTTTATTATTTATAGCTATGTTTGGGTCTGCGTCTAGGTCTGTGCCTGTGAGGGCCAGAAAAGGATGTTGGATCACCTGGAGCTGGAATTACAACAGGCCGTGAGCCAGACATCATAGGTGCAGAGAAGTGACCTGAGGTCCTCTACAAGAGGCATTTGTTTTTCATTAATTTGTTTATTCATTTTACATCTCAATCTCAGCACCCTCTCTCCTCCCAGTCCATTCCTCAAACAGGTCCACCCTTTATCCCTCTTCTCCTAATCTTCTGAGAAGGGAGAGGACCCTCTGGGTATCAGCCCACCCTGGCACATCAAGTTACTGTAGGACTGGGTGCATCCTCTCCCACTGAGGCCAAATAAGGTAGCCCAGTTAGGGGAGCAGGATCCGCAGGCAGGCAACAGATTCAGGAACAACCCCTGCTCCAGTTGTTGGGGGACCAACATGAAGATCAACCTGTTACATATGTGTGGTGGGCCTAGGTCCAGGCCATCCTTGCCGTCTGGTTGATGGGTCAGTTTCTTGGAGCCCCCAAGGGTCCAGGTTAGTTGACTCTATTGGTCTTCTTATGGAGTCTTTAACCCCTCCAGGATCCTTAATCCGTCCCCCCAACTCTTCCACAAGACTCTCCAAGCTCCATCTAATGTTTGGTTGTGGATCTCTGCATCTGTTTCATCAGCTGCTGGGTAGAGCTCTCAGAGGACAGTTATGCTAGGCTCCTGTCTGCAAACATAACAGAGTATCATTAACAGTATCAGGAATTTGTTCTTGCTCATGGGATGGGTCTCAAATTGGGACAGTCATTTGTTGGCCATTCCCTCAGTCTCTGCTCTATATTTGTCCTTGAATATCTTGTAGGCAGGACACCTTTTGGGCCAAAGGATTTGAGGGTGAGTTGGTATCCTTATCCCTCCACTGGGAGTACTTCCTGGCTATAGGAGGTATTCACTTCAAGCTCCATATCCATAGCTGTTGAGAGTCTCAGCTGGAGTCACCTCCATAGAAATTCTTGGAGCATCCCCATATCAGATCTCTATTATATCCTAAAGATGCCCTCTCACCACCCACCACCGATTTCATTTTTCGCTCCCACACTCTCTTATACCTGATCTTCCTGCCCTGTTCCCTCCCCATCCCCTCTCTCAGTTCCCTCCTGTGTCTATTTTGTTTCCCCTCTGAGTAAAATTCAAGTATCCTTCCTTGGGCCCTCTTTGTTATTTGGCTTCTTTGGGTCTACGGATTGTAATATTTTATGGCTAATATCCACCTAAAAGTCTTCTCCTTTTTAGCTTTAACATTTTCTTTGACTGGTGTATCAATTTCTTCTATGGTATCTTCTACAGATTTTCTCTTCCATCTTTTGCGTTCTGTTGGTGATGCTTGTGTCTGTAGTTCCTGTTCTCTTTACTGGGTTTCCCATGTCCAGGACTGCCTCAGTTTGTTTGTTTGTTTGTTTGTTTGTTTGTTTGTCTTATTGCTTATATTTTCATTTTCAGGTCTTGAACAGTTTTATTCCTTTTCTTCACCTTTTTTACTATATTTTCCTGTATTTCTTTATATTTGTTCATTTACTTTTTAAGGGCCTCTACCTGTTTGATTATATTCTTGTGTTTCTTTAATGAATTTATTCATTTCTTCTTTAAAAGCCTCTATCATTTTCACAGGATTAGATTTAAGGTCATCTTCTTGTGATTCGTGTGTGTTAGGATATCCAGGGCTTGCTGTAGTAGGATAACTGGGTTCTGATAATGCCACATTGCCCTGGCTTTTGTTGATTGGGTTTTATGCTAGGCTTTAACCATCTGGTTGAGCCTAGTATGAGTAGCAGTCCTGTTAGTCCCCAATGTCAGTAGGCCTCGGAGACTGCAGTTAAAGCTTATTGTACAGATGGCAGCAGACCTCCACGGATGCAAACAGGGTTAAGGCCCCAGAAATGGAGTGCAGAGCATGCACAGCAGAGGTTTAGCTCCAGGGTTTTCCCAGAAGGTCTTGAAGTCAGGGAATTGGAGTAGGAGGTCTCACCTGATGGTCCCTGATTACTGCAGACTTTTCAGATTATGGTTAGAGGTGTGGACCAGAAGATAGAGTGCAGTGGGGACAGGGCAACATCTGTGTTCTTTTAAGAAGTTTTTTTTTTTTTAATTTTTTCCTGTCTATATAGTAAAGATTATTTTTCTATCCTTTATGTACTGAAATTTTATGATTTTATTATAAAGTGATACATCTAATCTACAAAAACATTTCTGATTGTATTTTTAATCTATTACTATTATTTTATGTTATATCCCAAATGTTGCCCCTCCCAGCCCCCTCTTACAGAGTTCTTCCCCCATCTCCTCTCCCCTTTGCTTCTAAGAGGGTCCCCCCAAGCAATCCCCAATTTTGGGGAATCAAGCCTATTTAGGATTAGTTGTATCCTCTCCCACTGAAGCCAAACAAGACAATCCTCTGCTACATATGTGCTGGGGACCCTGGACACCATGTGTGCTCTTTGGTTGGTGGCATAGACTCTGAGAGCTCAAAGGGGTCTCAGTTAGTTGACACTGTTGGTCTTCCTGTGTGGTTGCCATCCCCTTAGGTTTCTTCAATATTCCCCTAATTCCTCAATGGGGTACTTGACCTCAGTGAAATGCTTAGCTGTGATTATCTGCATCTCTCCCAGTCAGTTGCTGGTAGGGCCTTTCACAGGACAGCTATACTAATTTCCTGTCACAAGCACAACATAGCATCAGTAATAGTGTTAGGGTTTGGTGGCCTGCACATGGAATGGATCCCAACCTGGGCCAATCACTGGTCAGCCATTCCTTCAGTTTCTTCTCCATTTTTGTCCCTGCATTTCTTTGATGCAGGAACAATTTGGTGTCGAAATTTTTGAAGGTAGCTTGGTGTCCCCATCCCACCACTGACACCCCTATCTAACTACTGAAGGTGGTCTCTTCAGGTTCCATATCCCCACTGTTGGGTATTTTGGCTAAGGTCATCTACACTGAGTCCTGATAACCTCTGCTATACCAGGTCTCAGGGACATTTTTTTTGTTATAATGTTTTTTTTTTATTTATTTATATTTATTTATTTATTTATTTATGTATTTATTTTAACTTGAGTATTTCTTATTTACATTTCGAGTGTTATTCCCTTTCCCGGTTTCCGGGCCAACATCCTCCTAATCCCTACCCCTCCCCTTCTTTATGTGTGTTCCCCTCCCCATCCTCCCCCCATTGCCGCCCTCCCCCCAACAATCACGTTCAGTCTTAGCAGGACCCAGGGCTTCCCCTTCCACTGGTGCTCTTACTAGGATATTCAATGCTACCTATGAGGTCAGAGTCCAGGGTCTGTCCATGTTTTGTCTTTAGGTAGTGGCTTAGTCCCTGGAAGCTCTGGTTGCTTGGCATTGTTGTTCATATGGGGTCTCGAGCCCCTTCAAGCTCTTCCAGTTCTTTCT